>NC_088335.1:27190000-27335000 GCF_036884655.1 Musa acuminata AAA Group
GTAGGTTGAATTGGTTAAGTCCCTCGAGGCTCACTTATATCGCGATTCGATATCTTGCCTATGACATAGAGATGTCACTGGTGACCAGAGGATATGGTATGCTTGGTCGAGTCCTTTGAAGCTATATCATCGAATCAGACGCATCTTATAACGATGGTGTTGACTTAAACGAACATCATGGTTGGTCGAGTCCATCGAGACCATGGTGATTCGGAGGCTGATGGTCATTAGAGAAATATCCCATGTGTTCTTGCTCAGATAAATCCCTGGCTAGGGTCATTCAGATTAAGAGAGAAAGAATTCTCCGGGAGAATCCAATTAGAGTGGGACTCAATTAGAAACTATATGGGTCTGATAGCACCATACCCGATATACGATCTTTTAGATATTAGATAGATGGGGGACTATAGGTATATAGTAACTAAGAACAAACAGGTCCAATGGATTAGATTTCCTTGTATTGTCTAGGGACTACGGCGTAGTGGCCTAGTACATCTACAGTTGATGAGTCGAATAAATTATTATGGAGATAATAATTCACTAAGCCAGAAGGAGTTCTAATAGGTATGACTCATGGCCAGCTTGATATTGGGCCTAGAGGGTCACATATATATTGTAGACATTGTGATGAGTAAAGGTTCGGATAATAGATATCCATCGAAGCCCCTATCTTATTAGATATCCAATAAGCCCTTGAATTATTGGATCCTATGGATGAGATCCAATAAGAGCCAATGAGAGATTATTAGATAGAGATCCACTAATCTAAGAGGCTTGGGTAGTTGGATGGAGATCCAATACCCAATAGGGCAGGATCCATTAGGGTTAAGTTAACAAGGGACCTCTATAAATAGAAGAGATTCAATGGTTCATATGCTAGAGCCTTTTTGGTTTGCCTCTCCTATTCTCCTCCCCTTCTCCTCCTCGAAGTAAGCCTAGAGTTTTGAGGAGTGTCGTCGTAGCTCTATTGTGTGGATCACTGCTAGAGAGGAGGGCACTTGACCTCCTTTACCCTCTCCTAGAGATCTACAGGTCTCCCTAGGTAACATAATCTTTTATTTACGCAGTTTTAAGTTTTATAAATTTTTGTGTACCAATCTTCATACGACAACGAACGTATCTTTTGAAAAATTGGGGATTTGTTTTTTATTCTTTCACTGTACATGTGATGTTGCCCCCATAATTTCCTAACAACTACCGCTTGACAAAGCCTCGGAGATTGGGTTCTGGCAGGACCACCGCCTAGCAGTAATAACTACCAATGGTGCCACTGCTCACTTTGGGTGGTACCACCGCCTAGACCACCTGGGAGGCTAAGCCTCAAGCAGTTCCACCGCCCACCCTGGGTGGTGCCACCGCCTAACAAGGTTCAACAACTTGTTTGGGCCTTGAATCCGGCCTAAACCAATCTAACTACTAACCTAGTTGGCTCTTAATAGGGTTAATGGGATTACCTCTCAAACCTAACCCTAATTATGTGCTAACTTTGATTTTTAAGGCATACACTAAACAAAATAAATCTAGTAAGTCTAGGTTTCTTCTAGCGAGCATCTAGTGATCTTCCGGTGGACTTCCAACGATCTCTTTGCAATCTCCCAATGGACTCTCGGCAAGCTCCTGGACTTTACGATGATCTTCTTAGTGAGTTCTGATGAGCTTCTTCTCGGTCAATTCCGATAGTCTTTCTGACCAACCTCCGGACTCCCGACGAACTCTCGAACTCCCAACGAAATCTCAATCTTTTCTCCGGCACTTCGTTTTGCTTTATTCCTTGATCGCTATCATAATTAATCCTACATACTTTTCTTAACATATAGATTTAACCAAATATTTTACCAATTGATTTCATCATCAATGAGATTCAACACAAGGGTCATTCGGATTGAGAGAGAAAGAGTTCTCAAGGAGAATCCGATTAGAGCGAGACTCGAGTAGAAACCGTATGAGTTTGACAACACCATGCTCGGTATATGATATCTAGTGTATTAGATAGATGAGGGACTATAAGTATATAGTAATTGAGGGCAGATAGGTCCAATAGATTGGATTCCCTTGTATTGTCTGGGGACTGCGGCGTAGTTACCTAGTACGTCCATAATCGATGAGTCGAATGAATTATTATGGAGATAATAATTCACTGAGCTAGAAGGAGTTCTGACTGGTATGACTCATTGCCAGCTCAATATTGGGCCTAGAGGGTCACACACATATTATAGATGTTGCGATGAGTAGAGGTTCAGATATGAGATATCCGTCGAAGCCCCTATCTTATTGGATATCCAATAAGCCCTTTAATTATTGGATCCTATGGATGAGATCCACTAATCTAAGAGGCTTGGGTAGTTAGATGGAGATCCAACACCTAATAGTTCAGAATCCATTAGGGTTAAGTTGACAATGGACCTTAATAAATAGGAGGGAACTAATGGTTCATAGGCTAGAGCCTCTTTGGGTTGTCATCTCCTATTCTCCTCCCCTTTGTCCTCCTTAGATAGCGGGCCTGGAGACTTGAGGAGCATCATCATAACCCTACTGTGAGGATCACCGCTAGAGGGGAGGACGCTTGACCTCCTTCACCCTCTCCTAGAGATCTGCAAGGATTCAAGGATATACAATTTTCCTAAGTAACACAATCTTTAATATATGCAGTTTTAAGCTTTGCGGTTTTTACGCACTAATCATCGCATGACAATGAACACATCGATGGAAAATTTTAGGATTTTATTTTTATGTTTTTCCATTGTGCATGTGAAGTCGCCTTCCAGATTTCCCTATAGGGAGAATAGGATATGGCAACCAAATTAAGCTCTAGGCTATGAACCTTTGGGTCCCTCCTATTTATAGAGGCCCCTAGTCAACTTAACTGTAATGGATCCTGCCCTATTGGGTATTGGATCTCCATCTAACTATTCAAGCCTCTTAGATTAGTTGATCTTAATTCAATAATCTCTCATTGGCTCTTATTGGATCTCATCCATAGGATCTAATAATTTAAGAGTTTATTGGATATCCAATAAGAGAGGAACTCCGGTAGATATCTCATATCCGAACCTTTACTTGTCGCAACGCCTACCATATGTGTGTGACTTGATGCCAGAACTCATAGCATATAAAGTCAAAAACAGTCTCATCTTTGGTTTTCATGGTACTAGCGATACCACCACTAGTATTGGGTGATACCACAATTTGTTAGTCTGACACTAGGCAGTATCACAACCCAATCTAGGCGGTACCACTACTTGATAGAACCTCGAAAACTGGGTTCTAGTGGTACCTTCGCTTAACAAGGGGGTACCACCACTTGGCAACATTAACTACCGGTAGTACCACCACTCGGTTTGGGCCGTACTACCACCCAGACCACCTAGGAGGCCGAGCCTCAGGTGGTGCCACCGCTAGCCCTAGCGATGCCACCACTTTGGCCAACTAAAGGTCATTAAATGGGCCTTTCTCTTAACTCAAAATAGTTCCAACTCCGACCCAATGGGCCCCTAATTGAGGTAGCCTGATTACACTCGAAACTAACTCAATTAGACCTTAAGTATTTTGATCTAGACAAATTATTATAAGCATAAATCCTATGTTGTCCAGCATATCATTGGTTTATCTGGCACTGCATCCGATGTTTTGATGCATCGTCCTCTCCTTCGACGTATTGTCCAATTAGCATATTGACTTATATAATATCTAATCTCCTTGGCACAATGTTCGATCCTTCAGCCTTATACCCGAACTCATGGAACAAAATCTTTCTGTTGATACATCAACCAATCATCCGGCTCGACGTCCAATTTCCGAACATGTTTTACTCTAGCTCAATGTCAAATTCCTCCTATTTTAATCGATTTACCTTTTCTGATCCAAGTTAATCCTACGTCACTCAAAATGCAGATTAGATCATAACTTTATCAATTGGTTTCATCATCAAAATCCAAGATTCAATAGTTTAAACAAGCGAGCCAAAAGATGAAAGAAAACTGATATACATGTCCTTTAAACCAAATAAGCTTGTTCCATGCAACCTCGATAGTTGGCTTCTCTAATGCATCATAAGCCGATTTTAAGGTGAATTTGCTAGAATTTGAAGGCTTCCAAATCACATAGTCCTTTTTAGAGTTTGGAAGAGTGCTAACCTTGTGGAGTTTGTCCCAAATAGGAATAACGTTCGAGGAATGGGAGTAGTCAGACTTCCCAGGTTCCATCCTTACGAATATGAATAAACAATCCGAGCCAAAGGATTAGGAGATATCTCTTATTGTATAAAATCTTCAATAACAAACTTTAAAACTCCTCTTGGAGGGTAAGGGTCAAGCTATATAAGTGTCTTCCCTATCACCAATAATACGAGTGACATTATGCATTGCTTTGCCCTAAACCTATAATATATTTTTGAAATTCCAAGAGCAAATAGTAGGGATAGGAATGGTCTAGATTGATCTGCAAGTTATATAGTTCTTTATAATCCATCCAACCCAAAGAGAGTCGTTTTTCAAAACCATTGTCCCGGTTAAGGGATTGGATATTCTGAATACCAAGTCCTCCTGCATGCAGCAATTTACATGCAGCTTACCAAGTGACCTTGTGAAGTTCGTTAGAATCCTCTCCATATCATAGAAATCATACTATCATTTGTTTTCACTAATGGATGACTATTCAAGGGAGGAGAAAGATGCTTCATTGATATAGCATTTTCCTAGTAATAACAACTTGAATCAATTGAATATGACTGATATAGGAAAGATGGTGGCTCTTCCAACTTAGAATTTTGTTCACAATAAACTGTATAAGGGGCACACAGTTTAAGAAGAATAATCTTTTACTGATTAAGGGAATACCTAAGAATGTGATAGGAATGGAACCAATAGGCATGTGCAATAATTTTGAGATATGTTACTGAGTATCTCGCAAACATCTTGCAAAGAATAGAAGGGATTTTTCTACATTGACTTCCCGTCTAGAATCATTAGTAAATTGATGCATGATATTATGAATTGAAGCAACCGAGGAGACATTTGCTATTGAGAATATAAAACGGTCATCCACAAACATAAAATGGGTTACTAAAGGGTTGTAACAGTATGCAGTTGAAAGCTCCCTTGAATAGGAGCACTATTTAAGTCATTAGAAAGATTCTACATAATAATCAAAAAAAGATAATGGACCATAGTATAGCTTTGTCTAAGACCCTTGGTCTCTTTAAAGAATCTCATACTCACACTATTTAAATTAATAATGAACGGAGTATTTGTGATACATGCCTATATCCAATTGATGAATTATATCAGGAATTCATATATTTCTAGTAAATGTTGAAAAAAAATCTCATCTAACAAAATCATAAGCCTTATGGAGATTAATTTTTAAATTCATTCTTGGAGGAACTTTGTTGAGTTGATGCTTGTGACACTTATTTCATGAATTGATCGACCCTTCAAGAAAGCATGTTGGTTTGATAATATCATGAAGATAGAGAGGGATCTAATATCAACAAAATATATCCTCAACTCAAGCAACGGGGAGGCGTTGACCACAATGGCAATGTGCACATTTGGGTTAGGTATGAGGGAAGGATCCTTAGCCTCGTTTGCTAACTAAAGGGAGGAAGGGGTCCACGCTACTTGGTGAGGCTAGCTGTGCATTCGAGCGTTAGATTTGAGAGGTGCCCAATTTGGGAATGCTTGCATGCGAAACCTGCAGAGATCTTTTTTTGCGTGGCTAAATTGTAGAAGGTAATGCACGCGGCTCAAAGAGAAAATGCTACATTGGGGGAAGATGCTTCTTGCAGAATCGGGGAGATCTCGATGGAGTTCCTTGCCTATATCGATTGCATAATCAGAACTTCACCATCGATAGAATATTGCTACCTATTTCTGTGATTTGAGGGGCAGCTCATCGATGCCATAAAGTGAGCAGAAGTTTCCTTCCAGATGAGGATCACCTTCTCGGCAGGAGTATCGCAGCACGAGTCTTACCACTGTGAGTGGGGTGATGCCTTGCCACCGGTGAAGAATCACTAATTGCCATGAGAGATGCAATGGAGTGAAATCCTCGCAACGCTTCTCTTACCTAATCGATTTTTATTATACTATCAAAATATATTGGATGAGGTTTCAAACTCTCAATCTTTAACAAGAGGGTCTAGTATACTACTATTAAAAAAATATTTAAGCTATGAAATAAAATAATTTAAACAAATCTATTGTATACTCTCTCACATAAAATACATTGAATTCTTGAGATAAAATGAAACAAAATCAAAATTTTCACTACATAAGATAAAGCTATAAGTGCATTGAATTAACCTAAATTTAAATAAATCTATGATATATTCTCTCATATAAATTTATAAAATTTTATTAAAAAAATTTTCTTAATTTTTTATTAAAAGACAGTGACTGTAGAAATCCAAGAATACCTACCAAATTCAACATCTCCATCACCCTGCGATGTATTGGTTAATTATAAGCACATCCATTTTGCATGATCGGTGCAACATCCTGTCTTAGGTTTCCTCGCCTTTTGTTTTTTGTTTTTTAGTGTTTACCTTTGTTTTTCGTACCCCATCACCAATGACATATATATATATATATATATATATATATATATATATATATATATATATATATATATATATATATATATATATATGTCTTTCATTCGAATGACTTGAGAGATAACTATGACAGTTTTCTCTCCGCTGCATCGATAGCCAGCAGACTGATGGAATGTCTTCTTAAAAGAGATGACGCCTTGGCCAATCATAAGTCTGGGGGATCTGCATGGCACATCAGACCCAGATTCCTCAGAGCCAATCAAATGACCAAAAAACTAGCAAGAAACTACAGAGGAAAACCTTCTGGGTTTTCCTATTATCCTCATCCTACATGTAGCAAGCTCTAGCTTTAAGGGGACTTCACTGTGGACAAGAGATGGATTTAAACTGCAACGCTTGCGATGGAGTGTGTGAGACGCAAACCCTAATCTCTGCTGGGTAACATCTGCAAATTTGGCCATGCAACCTTATTAAAGGATGCCTGGATTTAGCAAAGAAAGGCTGCATGCAGTTGGGTGCCTTTGTCTCCCAGAAGATCTAAGGCCAGGGTGTGGTGGAATCCATTTGTCCCTCTTGGTGTCACTTCCACAGAAAATTTGCCATCTACTTTTTATTTGCAAGTCAGAAGCTGTTGCCATGATGAGGAACGCTACTCTTGTGGAATCTGTGTTGTACCATAAGAATGATGCCCTTTTGTTCTCTATATCACACGCAATGAATTTGATATAATTGATAAGCAAGCAAAATCCAAGTAACTAAATGAACTAAATGCTCATAACGTGCAGGATATCATTTAAACAGAAGAAAAGACAATGTCTGCTATTTCACAAACTTTCAAACTCAAGTATCATGGTTGTGAGATTTTCCAGAACTAGTATTTAATTAATAGATAGTACGTACGTACCAGCATACGATACTTGTATTAATGATCAATCTAATTACGGAAACAAGGTTCCACCTCAATAGGTCTTTCCTCACTTATCAGCAATTTTGTAGTCCTTCCGATTTTTTTTTCTTTTATTTTGTGTGGAAAAACAACTAACGTTGTATTCATGTATAGCTTATGGATGGGGAAATAATCTTTGACATCACTGGATTTTTGAGCATCTACCAAGTGAAAAGTCACATGTAGTGGATAAGCCTTTATGGTCTTTGAGAACAACGAACCATATTACATAAGTTGGGTGCAAGAAAGAATAATTTGACCTAAGAGGCTTACATAACTACTAACTATGGTGTCGTCTGATTTATGCTAATGACTCAACGTTTCTACTCACTGGTGTCATGTCATCACTGCTCTGACATGCAAAGCCAAGAGCACTCAAAGAAAGAGTTGGAACATGGAGCTTACAAATGTAGCTAAGAGTATATTGTGGCAGGTCCCCTGGAGCCACTTTTGCTAAGTGTTTCCCAGTTATAGTAGCAGACATTTGAAGATGGTACCGCGAATGGGATTTTCAGTTTCAGGGTTAGAATTTTGATGGGCACTTCTGCAACCCCATTACTCTCGCGTCAGACGATACAATAATCCTAGCAAGTGAAATCAGAAGCAAACCAATTGGTCATATTAAAGAGGGGGGAGAGACACACCACCTCCATATCATGATTACAGTGCCCTCTCAGGTGAGAAAGTACTGGGTACTTCTTCTTTGATTGCTTTATGAAGTGTCTTCAGTGGTTGGTCTTCAGCAACGCTGGAGTTGATGATCTTCTGTTCTCTGCAGGTTGTACCCAGCCGAGACATCAATGGAGAGGTGTGGTAGAGTCACCACGGACAACTGTAGCAGCAACAGCAGCAGCAAGGGGAAGGAGCCATGGATGAGCTACACCCACACTGCAAAAGGGGGCCCTCTTCCTGGTAGCTTCTTAGCAGGCTTTTCATGGCCTCCAAGGTCATACTCTTGTAGCTTTTGCAGCAGGGAATTCAAGACAGCTCAGGCTCTTGGGGGTCATATGAATGTCCACAGAAGGGATAAAGCCAGGCTGAGGCAGTCCCCACCTCCGGGACCCCTACCTTTTGACCTTAACCCTAACCCTAGCCCTGGTGGTGAACCTGTTCCTTTTAGCAGTGCTCCTAATATTCCTAACCTCAACATGCCACCACCTTCGAGTTCTTCTGGGGATAAGATCTTCCTAGCACCCAATACGTTGCCTTCCATGACTTCTCCTCTGACACATTTCTCTTTCTCAAGAGGTGATGACTTGAACAAGATGGAAACGGTGAAGGCCTTGTTTGGGACCGGAGAGGTGAAGGACCTGATGGAAAAGGACACGGGCAATGAGTTGCAACAAGGGAGAGAAGTTGTGAGACTCGAGTTGGAGATAGGTATTTGTGGAGATCGCAAGGATGAACTTGATTTGGAACTTCGACTTGGATACACTTAGATGTGAACGTTATTTTGCACTTTCGTAGTTCATCATCTCGCCCTCTCTCCCCCCACGCTATATGTCACTTGTTCATGCAAGAGTATGTTGTAGAAGAATGATGATCATGGCACTATCTATGCGAAGTGATTCTGTTTAAAATTAGAACTTTCAGTCACACATTTGAAAGTTTACACGAACAGCTAAAGAATGAGATAACTGGTGGTGTTGCAAGATTCCAGCAATTTCTAAGATGAGAGTTAGCCACAGTTTTTTCGCTTTAAATTCTTAAGGAAGTAGTACAACGTTTCAAGAAGTTGTCTATATTATGCTTTTGTACAAATTTACAATGATATTTTTCATCCTTTTCTTTTATAGGATAGTTCTATAATCATATGGTTGATAATATGAAAGATTTGGATAAATCTAAGGTAAGACTACTGCTCCATGTAACAATGTCATACAGTTTCGCGTCTGTACTCATCATTATGCGGATGCTGGACTAAGACACAGTATTATTCCTATTGAGTTTGGCAATGAACAGCCTGACTCAGCGAGAAGGATTCATAAACTCGCATCCAAAGCACTTCGATAAGTAGTATAGAAAATGGCCTTATAATCTCCCAGTTAACAGTTGATATCCCCATTTCTCTTTCTCCTTTTCATTTAGATGAAAGATATATAATGTCCCAAAGTTGCACTTTTGGACGTATTTTTATGAGGTCGATCCCTCCCCTCCATCGCTCAAGTTTTTAGATTACTTTAAGGAGACAAAGCAGATTCTTCAAGATACCAGAACTCACAATCTTCTTCTTCTTCTTCTTCTTCTTCTTCTTCTTCTTCTTCTTCTTCTTCTTCTCTCTACAAAGATTTAAAATCAATCTGCAAACATAATATAATGATCGGAGGAACTCGATCACGAGCTAGCTAACTGAAAAAATGTCATTTGACATTTAGATACTCGTTCAAGTTCAGATTAGCTGACAATAACATTTTATTGCATAAGTCATAAGCTGATTCAGAAAAGAGAAAGAAAGAGATTTTATGCTGGCTTTTCTCTTTCATGATCTGGAAGACAAGGTTTGCAGTGTCTGATGCGTTTTCCAATGGGCTGTTGTCTCTTTCTTCTGAGCATACTGTCATCTAGTTTCTTATGAGTGCTGCGAGGAGTGTTTGATGAGTCAGGCCATGATGGCCATTTCCATGGGAAGAGAGGTAGGGCAAATGGTGTCAGTCCAAGGAGAAAGTAAAGTGTTACAGGAATGGAGAATCCTCAGCACGGACATGACGGCCTCAGCAACGATTTCGAGGAGATCAACAACATACGAGCGTCAGCAGTTGAAGGAAGTCGGACTCTTCTTCTGATACAATGATGACTACTTCTTCATTCTCCAAGACAGAGTCTTTACTAGGGTTTATGAACTGCAATAACGTAACAAAGCTCTTGTCGGATGGTAAGAGACTTTATTGAAGAAAAGCGCCAATCATAAATCCGAGAAAAAAAAATTAATTATTGGGTCCATGGTGGGCTTGGACGAAATGATTTAGGCACTGAGCCTAAATTTGATGTATTAAAAGAAAAAAAAAAGTGGCGTGGGCGATATGAGGAGGGCAGCGAAGGTGTGCGTGCAGCAAACAGTAACGGCACGAAGAAAAGAAGCAAACAGTAACGGCACGAAGAAAAGAAGAGAAAATTTTAAAGTTTTTAGGGTTTTTGTCATATGATCGAGTGGCTAAACTTCGATGGTTGTGGCTCAAGTTTTATATGAAAAATCTTTATAATAAGCTCTATAATATTAACGGTACCGATCTACAATTTATCTTTTCTAAGGTACAATCCTACTATACCTATTTTGTGAGACCTAAAATTTTCTTTTCATAAAATTTATTTATGGTGATGATGATAGGTTAATGTTAAGTCAAGATATGTTTTCTTGATGTTATTATGTTCCTCTAGTTATTCTAGAAAAAACTTACTGTAAACATGTTATCGGAAGTTTAAAGTGGACTACGGTCCCGTGATTTTTCTCGCATTGGGTTTTTTATGTAAAAATTTTAATATTTTACTTTATGATTGATTTATTGTTATATTATTTATGCTATTCTGGTTAATATTTACTTTTAATAACAAATTATATTTTGATGAAAAATTTATTTTGATACACAAAGAGAGAAAAGAATTATTCCGCTATAATAATTTTTCCTAACAAGTGGTATCAGAGCTTCAGGTTGTTATGTACTAGCTTTTTTCTTATGTGATTGAAATAGAAGAGTCAAATGAGATGATTAAATTGAACTCATTAAATTATTCTACTTGGAGGCATATGATAGAAGATTTGCTCTATTACGAATATTTGTATAGGTCCATCAAAATTAAAGATAAACATTCTATTATGGAAGATGAGTAATAAAAGGTTTAACATAAAAAAACTATTGTCTATATTAGAAGACGGATGAATATAAATTTGCATGAGTATATTTATGATTAAACTAGAGCTGATGTTATTTGGCAAAAGTTAGAAAACCTCTTTGTGAAAAAGATAGTGGAAAATAGAATTTCTCCCCTTAGAAGGCTTGTGAATTTGAAGTATAAAGATGGTGATAACATTATTGAGCATATAAACCAATTTTAGAGTCTTGCAAATAAGTTGGTTACTATGAAAATGAATATAGATGATGAGATGCAAGGATTCTTACTTCTCAGTTCTTTACTAGAAAGTTGAGAAACACATGTGGTTATAATTTGTAACTCCACGCTAGAAGGGACTCTAACTATAGATACGATTAAAGACAGTTTACTAAATGAAAATGCAAGAAAGAAAAAATAGGGAGAATATTTTTCTGGTGCATTTGTTATTTAAAAACAAGAAAGACGTGAAAGTAGTCATAGTAGAAATCCATATTATTATAGACGAAAATCCAAGTCTAGAAGAGGTATAAAATATTTCCACTATAACAGGTTAGATCACATGAAGAAAGAGTGTAGGTTTTGGAAGCGAGAACGTAATAAAAGAAAGAAAAATGAGAAAGAGACCAATATAGTTATTGCTAAAGGTGATATCATTATTGTTTGTGATGGCATTTGTGTCAGTCTTGCAGCTCAAGATAGTAATTGGGTAATTGACTCTTGTGCTTCATTTCATATTACATCTCATGGTGATTTCTTCAGATCTTATACTACTAGTGATTTTGGCAATATCAAAATGAGCAATAGTGGTACATCTAAGATTATGGGTATTGGAGATATTTGCTTGAAGACCAGTATAGGGAGCAAATTAATACTCAAAGATGTTAGACATATTTCAGATATTCGTCGTAACTTGATATTTACAAGCAGACTTGATGATGAGGGATTTACATATTCTTTTCGTGAAAGCAAATGAAAACTCGCTAAAGGTTTTCTAATTATGGCGAGAGAAAAGAAGCTAAACTCTTTTTATGTCATGGAAGCTAAGCTACACAAAAGAGAGATTAACGCAATTTAGAAGGGTGAAAGTATAGATCTTTAGCACAAGAGGCTTGGTCATATCAACGAGAAGGAACTTCAAACTCTTGGTAGAAAGTAGTTCTTACCAGAGTTGCAAGGTACATCTCTTAAATTTTATGATCATTGCTTAGTTGAAAAAATACATAGAGTTGTCTTTCATACATATATATCATCTAGAAGATCAAATGTTATTGATTTGATTTGTATTGATGTATGTACTATGCAAACTAAAACTCTTGGAGGTGCTCTTTATTTTGTTATTTTTATTGATGACCATTCTAGAAAAGTTTGGGCTTTTGCTTTAAAATCTAAATATCAGGTACTCGACATTTTCAAAGAGTTTCATATCAAAGAGAAACTAATAGAAAGCTAAAGTGTGTTCGAGCAGATAATAGTAGCGAGTACAAGGGACCTTTTGAGAATTATTATAGATTCCATTGTATCAGACTTGAGAAAATAATTCTTAAAACTCCTCAACAGAACGGTGTGATAGAAAGGATGAACAGAACCATTGAAGAAAAGATTAGGTGTTTGCTTTCTCATGCCAAGTTAGTTACCTAAGTCATTTTGGGGGAGGCTATGAGAACTACAAATGACCTAATAAATCTTTCTCCATTAGTTCCTCTGAAAGATGATGTTCTAGAGAGAGTATAGAAAGGAAAAGATATATCTTATAATCACTTGAGAGTCTTTGAGTTCAAAGCATTTGTTCATATTCTCAAAGATAAGAGATCTAAGTTTGATAATAAGGCAAAATTATGTATCTTCTTGGGGTATAGTCATGAAGAGTTTGGGTACAGATTATGAGATGCAATGAATAAGAAAATTATTAAAAGTAGAGATTTTATATTTCTTGAAGATCAATTGTTTGATGATGGTGATAATGTTGATAAATCAGAAACCTCTATTTATATTCCTTGGAGTTTGGGATCAATTCCTTCATCTGTAGTTCATAATGATCATGGGGGAGATGAACAAGAAGATTATGGTGAGAATGTCAGTGAGGATACTCCTATAGTTGATGATGTTGAACTAACTGAACAAGCACCTCCACCACCAGTTGAGATTCCATTGAGAAGATCCACAAGAGAGCGATAATTACCTTTCAGATATCATCTACATAAGTATGTTATGTTTACTGATGGGGGAGAGTCAGAAACTTACTAAGAAGCTATTTTACATGAGCATAAGAATGAGTAGATTAAAGTCATGCAAGAAAAAATGAGATCCTTACTTGAGACCACAACTATAACTTAGTAAAGTTACCTAAAGAGAAGAAATCTCTCAAGAATAAATGGGTTTACAAATTGAAGACTGAAAATAATAGCTTACAACAAAAATACAAGACACAACTAGTTGTGAAAAATTCAGTTAGAAGAAAGGTATTGACTTTGAAAAAATATTTTTTTTTTATGATGAAAATATCCTTTATCTAAGTTGTTCTTGGTTTGGTTGCCCGCTTGAATTTAGAAGTTGAGCAACTTAATATGAAAATAACATTTCTTCATAGTGACTTATAAGAAATTTACATGGAGCAACCAGAAAGTTTCAAAGTCAAGGGGAAAAAAATATAGTATACAAGCTTAGGAAAAGCTTATATAGACTCAAACAAGAACCTAGACAGTGAAATAAGAAGTTTGATTCCTTTATGATGAGCCAAAGGTATAATAGAAACACATCTGATTATTGTGTGTTTACAAAGATATTTTCAGATGATGATTTCATTATTCTCCTACTATATATTGATGATATGTTGATTATTGGTCATAATGCTGGTAAAATTGAAAAGCTTAAAAGAGAGTTAAGTAAGTCTTTTACCATAAAAGACTTGGGATTGGTAAAATAAATACTTGGTATGAAGATTATTCGTGATAGGAAGAAAGAAAAGATTTGGTTATCTTATGAGACCTACATTGAAAAGGTTCTTGAAAGATTCAACATCAGTAAAGCCAAAGCAGTTTTTTCTCTACTTGTAGGTCATTTCAAGCTTATTTCGAAACAATGTCCTACAAGTGAGAAAGAAAAATAAGAAATGTCCAAGCTGCCTTACTCATCTGCAGTAGATAGTTTAATATATGCTATGATTTGTACTATGCCAGATATAGCTCATGTAGTTGGAGTTATCAATCGATTTCTCTTTAATCTTGGTAATGAGTATTAGGCAATAGTAAAATAGATATTAAGATATCTAAGAGATACTTTCAGGTTGTATTTATATTTTGGCAATGATGAACCTATGCTAGAGGGGTACACAGATGTAGACATGATAAGTGATACTGATTCTAGAAAGTCTACTTCGGGATTCTTGATGACGTTTGTAGGGGGAGCAGTCTCTTGGTAATCTAAGTTACAGAATTATGTTGCTCTATCAATCACAGAAGCATAATATATAGCAATTACTAAAACCTGTAAGGAAGCTTTATGGATAAAAAAGTTTCTATAGGAATTAGGTTTGAAACAAGAATAATATACTATTTACTATTGTAATCAAAGTATCATTCACCTCTCCAATAATTTAATATACCATTCTAGATCCAAGCATATTGATATTAGATATCACTAGATTCGTGATGTGCTTGAGATGAAAGAATTACACTTGGAAAATATGCATACCAATGAGAATAGATCAGATATATTGATAAAGTCTTTGCCTAAGGAGAAGCTTAAAGCATCTAGGTAAAGAGTGGGCTTAATACACCATATGAGCTGGAGGGAGAGAATTATTGGGTCCAGCCCATATGTGGGCTTGGACTAGATGATTTGGGCACTAAGCCCAAATCTGATGTATTAAAAAAAAAAAAGGTGGTGTGTGCAATGTGAGGAGGGCAGCGAAGGCATGCGGCTAACATTGATGGCGTGGAGAAAATGAACAAAGAGAGAAAAGGAGAGAAAAAATTAAGGTTTTTGGGGCTTTTGCAAGAAGATCAAGCAGCTAAACTTTGTTGGTTTTGGCTTAAGTTTTATATAAAGAATCCTTGCAATAAGCTCTATAATCTTAACGTACCAATATACAGTTTATCCTCTCTAAGGTGCTTTCCTGCTATACCCACTTTGTGAGACATAAAATTTTCTTTTTATGAAATCCATCTATGGTGATGATGATATGTTAATGTTGAGCCAAGATATGTATTCTTGATGTTATTGTGATCCTCTGGTTATTCTGAAGAAGATTTACTATAAACGTATTATCATTATTGGTCATAGTGGAAGTTTGAAGTAGACTACGGTCCTGTGATTTTTTCCGTATTGAGTTTTTTACGTAAAAATTTTAGTGTCTCACTTTATAATTGATTTATTGTTATACTATTTATGCTGCTATGATTAATATTTATTTTTTATAATAAATTAATATTTTGATGAAGAACCCATTTTAATATATAAAGAGGGAAAAAAAATATTATGCTATAATAATTTTACCCAACATTAACTATGTTGAAGAAAACATTCTCATCAATCATAATTCCCAACATTATGAACGTATGAGAAGCAGGCCAATACATATCGGACTCGTAGTGCACACCCTGTTACTCCTACCTCCTAAAGAAACTAGTCGGGATAATTTCACATAAGGAATTCTTTTTACTGTCTTACAAATATAATTACTCATATACCACTAACATTATATGTGATAATGTCATTTTTTCCAAACTACGTATCGAGGGTTACTATATTTGCTTAACTCAGGCTGGAGATCAGGGACGACCATAAAAAAAGGAAAAATCTAGTTTTTGAGCAATGAAATGGGCACACTTTGAGTAAAAGTTTCTACCATCTCATTCTAATGCCATCCCTCAAGCTGTATGATTTGGGAGTTCCGATCCATTTTGCATTATGTCGGAGATGAATTTTGAGACTCCGTCTTCTTTTTGACAACACAATTAAAAAAAAATCAACTATCAATTAAGTAATTGGGACAATGTCCGTCCCCAAAATTATAAAATTTCTCTCCTGAGAGGAATAAAAAAAAAAGTCAAGTTTTGAGCTATAGAATTGTCCAACATGTTAACATGAATAATAATAATAATAATAATAATAATAATAATAATAATAATAATAATAATAATAATAATAATAATAATGTATGCATATATTACACCAGTTTTAAGTATATGTTTGCAGATATTTTGCAAGTAGCAAGGGGCAGGGGTAGATCTATCACAAATCAACCCAATCTCTAAAGAATCAAATTTGTCTATGATATTATGAAAGTTCAAGTAAAAGACTTTGTAAAGAGCATCCCAAATAGCCTAGCACTAAGGTTGAGGCTTGATGTATATTGCTTCCTTCATTGATAATAGTGTTATTCCCGTCCACACGAGTGACCGGTGCCGGCATTGACATCAAAGTTTGAAAAAGGATTACAAAAAACGGAAAGAGTTGTGAATGCACTCAGCTTGATTAGGAGGTGAGGGCCATCAGCAAAGCAGCTGCCTCTACCTGTATTAGTATCCAAGTTAGGAGAGGAACAACTAAGTTATAAGGTAACATTTTTCATTAACATAGGCGTGCAAAGCTCATAGTTTACAAAGCATATTAGAAGGTAATATTTGTTGGGCTGATGGCCCATATTCAGCCCATGTGAGCTTTATCAGCCCACAGCCCACACCCCCTCTTAACCTAACCCTAATTAAGATTAGGGGGGTGTGGTGACTGCGTTTTAGAGGCAGATTAAAGCTATAAAAAGGTAGCAACGAGGCAGATCTTTGGAGCGACGAGATTCCAAAGAGAAGAAGGAGAACAAGGCAGAAAAGGAAGAGAAAGAAAGGGAAGAAGACAAGGACAACGCAGAGAGACTGTTCTCAATCATCTAGCAGTGTTCTTATCTCAGGTTAGATCAAATCTACAGTAGGCTCTTGCTGTGATTACTTGGGAGGTTTTAGATATTGTGGGCAGTGACGTGATCCTTGTATCCCAGTTATTCTCTTGTGGTTGTTGCTAGGGTTTTGGGCAAGAGATTTGAGATTTGTATATTCATTATTCTCATAGTGGATTATCTCTAGTTTGCCCCGTGGTTTTTACCCTTCACATAGAAGGGGTTTTCCACATATATCTTGGTGTTCTGTTTGATTGTGTTTCCATTTTATTCCACTGCGTATTTTGGTCTTCTAGTATTTGTTCCTATACAAAGGTTATTCCTGTTTATATCCCCATCAACTGGTATCAGAGCGGGGTTTTGGTGATTTAATTTTTTGTATTTAAACATGGAGGCCAGTAATATTTCTCGTATGATTAGTTTGAATAGAAACAATAGGATGATATGGAAACCAAGAATGGAAGATCTCTTGTATTGCAAAGATTTGTATGGACCTTTGCAAGGGGATAGTGCAAAACCTACAACTATGACAGATGATGAGTGGAAGAGGTTAGATCGAAAAACAATTGGGTTTATTAGACAGTGGCTTGATGATAGTGTCTTTCACCATGTTTCTACTGAAATTTCTGCATATTCTCTTTGGAAAAAATTGGAAAGTCTCTATGAAAGAAAAACAGCTGGCAACAAAGCTTTTTTTATCAGAAAACTTGTGAACCTAAAATATAGAGAGGGTGCTTCTATTGCTGAGCATTTGAATGAAATGCAGAGTATTACTAACCAGTTATCCTCTATGAAAATGTCTCTTGATGATGAGTTGCAGGCATTGTTACTTCTCAGTTCATTACCAGAAAGTTGGGAGACACTGGTGGTTTCCCTCAGTAATTCTGCACCAGATGGTATTGTCACTATGAGTCAAGTAACAAGCAGTTTGTTGAATGAGGAGTTGAGAAGAAAAAGTTCGGCAACATCTCAGAATGATTCACAAGCACTTATCTCAGAGAACAGAGGAAGGTCAAAGTCCAGAAGCAGTTCACGTATGGGTAGGAGCAAGTCAAGATCAAGAAAAGATATTATTTGCTATAACTGTGGTGAGCAAGGACATTACAAGAACCAATGTAAGCAACCTAAGAAGAACAAGAAAAAGGAAAAAGAAGTGGAGTCTACAGAGTCAAAGGATAATACTACAGCTACAGTGCAGGGTGGTGATTATTTGATTTTGTCTCTTTCTGATGATATTTTTTCTTGTGTGTGTTAGGATCTTGAGTGGGTGATTGACACAGGTGCTTCTTATCATGCTACACCACGGAGAGAGTTTTTTTGCTACATACAGGTCTGGAAACTTTGGTGTTGTCAAGATGGGAAACTATGACACAGCAGACATCATTGGCATAGGTGATATCCATTTAAAGACTAACCTTGGCTGCAAGTTGGTACTTAAGGATGTGAGGCATGTGGTTGACTTGAGGCTGAATTTAATTTCAGTTGGAAGACTAGATGATGAAGAGTATGAAAGCAGATTTCACAGAGGGCAATGGAAGCTCAGTAAGGGTTCTCTTGTTATAGCTAGTGGAAAGAAATGTCATACTTTGTATAGGTTGCAGGCTAAAGCTTATGGTGAGCAGTTAAATGCTACAGAGAAAGACTTCAGTATGGAGTTGTGGCATAGGCGATTGGGACACATGAGCGAGAAGGGGCTGCAAGCTCTTTCCAAGAGAGAGGTATTACCAGATCTCAGAGGTATACATCTGAACCCTTGTATTGATTGTTTGGCTGGTAAACAACATAGAGTTTTATTTGCTAGTGCTGCTTTGTCTAGAAAAATGCATGCCTTAGACCGTGTTTATACAGATGTATGTGGTCCTTTGAGGACAAAAACTCCTGGTGGATCTGTTGATGTTCTTGGTATAAGTGGTACACTTTATTTTGTCACTTTTATAGATGATTTTTCCAGGAAAGTTTGGGCTTATGCTTTGAAGACCAAAGATTAGGTTATTAATGTCTTCAAAGAGTTTCATGCTAGGGTTGAAAGGGAGACAGAAAGGAAATTGAAATGCATAAGATCAGATAATGGTGGTGAGTATACGGGATTGTTTAATGACTATTGCAGGTCACATGGAATCCAACATGAGATGACAGTTCCTGGTACACCTCAGCATAATGCAATTGCAGAGAGGATGAACCGCACCATCATGGAAAAGATCAGATGTATGCTTTCACAGGCCAAGCTACCCAAAAGGTTTTGGGATGAGGCTTTGAGGACTGCAGTTGATGTGATCAACTTATCACCATGTACAGCCCTAGATGGTGATGTTGCAGAGCATGTATGGTTAGGGAAAGATGTTTCCTACAGGCATTTGAGAGTGTTTGGTTGTCGTGCATTTGCACATGTTCCAGATAATGAGAGGTCCAAGCTGGATGGTAAGTCTAAAGAATATATTTTTCTTGGTTACTCACATGATCAGTTTGGTTACAGGCTTTGGGATCCAGAAAAGCAGAAGGTGTTCAGGAGCAGAGATGTGGTCTTCTTTGAGGATCAAACCTTTGAAGATTTGAAGAAGAAGGCACTAGCCAAGACTTCTGCAGAAGGATTAGCAGATTGTGACCCAATTATTCCTCCAGTATATCAGGGTGATGGGGGAGATATGCAGGAAAATAGTGTAGAGCCTGATGTTGATTTACCTGCAGGACATGTTGAGCAAGAAGAAGTAGGAGAGTAAGTTCCCGCAGAACCTTAGTTGAGAAGATCTTCTAGACAACGTCAACCTTCCAGAAGATACTCTACAGATGAGTATGTGATGCTTACTGATGCAGGTGAACTAGAGAGTTACCAGGAAGCAGTTGAGAGTGAGCAGAAAGAGAAGTGGTTAGTTGCTATGCAGGAAGAGATGGATGCTCTTCAGAAGAACCACACTTATGATTTGGTGCTGCTACCAAATGGAATGAAGGCCTTGAAGAACAAGTGGGTTTTTAGGTTGAAGACTCAAGAATATTGTTCTCAACCAAAGTACAAAGCTAGATTGGTTGTGAAAGGCTTTGGTCAAAAGAAAGGTATTGACTTTGAAGAGATATTTTCTCCTGTTGTTAAAATGTCTTCTATTCGTGTTGCTCTTGGTATCGCTGCTAGCCAGGACTTGGAGGTTGAGCAGTTAGATGTGAAGACAGCTTTCCTTCATGGTGATTTGGAGGAGGAAATTTATATGGAGCAACCAGAAGGCTTCAAAGTCAAAGGTAAAGATAATTTTGTCTGCAAGTTGAAGAAGAGCTTGTATGGGCTAAAGCAAGCTCCAAGACAGTGGTATAGAAAGTTTGATTCATTTATGATAGAAAATGGATACAAAAGAACGGCTTCAGATCATTGTGTGTACATCAAATGGTTTGGTGAGGATTTTATTATTCTCTTACTTTATGTTGATGACATGCTTATTCTTGGGAAAGATATGTTAGGATCGAGAGCACTAAGAGGGGGGGGGTGAATTAGTGCAGCGGAAATCTTACAGCGATTAAAAACCAAAAGCTGCGTTCGTTCAATAAAAGCTATTATGATGCAAAAGCTAATTCTCAGTTTGTATCTAAGTGCAGTTTGCGTCTAAGTGCAGATTGCGTCTAAGCGCAGTTTGCGTCTAAACACAGTTTGCGTCTAAGCGCAGTTTGCGTCTAAGCACAGTTTGCGTCTAAGCGCAGTTTGCGTCTAAACTCAGTTTTACGTCCAAACGCAGTTTTACGTCAAAACGCAGTTTTACGTCTAAACGCAGTTTTACGTCTAAACGCAGTTTTGCGTCTAAACGCAGTTTTACGTCTAAACACAGTTTTACGTCTAAACGCAGTTTTGCGTCTAAACGCAGTTTTACGTCTAAACGTAATTTTACGTCTAAATGTAGTTTTGCGTCTAAAAGCAGTTTTGAACCTTGAAAAGCGTTTTACGTAGAAAGCAATTTGCAGTTATAAATGGAATCCGAATGTAAGCGTAAACTGCAGTGTGAAGATCGTACGAAAACACGATTTACGTTTGAATGCAGATTCTGAAAGATCAGAGCTTAAAAACTCGTTCGTAAAGGCGCTGAGGGCAGTAGCAATGTAGGAGGTTTGCAGTAATGATAAAGTGCTCAAGGTAAAAGCAAACCAGAGATTTAGAGTGGTTCGGTCAGTCTTGACCTACTCCACTTTTGGCTTCCTCCTCCGACGAGGTCACCGACGTCAACTAGCTGCCTTCCTTCAATGGGCGAAGGCTAACTGCCCTTTTACAGTTTCTCTCCTTTTGACAGGCTCAGGAGACAACCTTTACAGATCCTTTCTCTCCTCTCTTTACAACTCAAGACTTGAAGAACAGAAGGAGGAGAACTTTAGGACTTTACACAAATTTGAGCTCTTAGAATCACTGAAAAGATCAAGAATTCGGTGTGGATCTGTATCTTTTCAGTTCTGAATGGGTGGGGTATTTATAGGCCCCAACCCAGTTCAAATTTGGAGCTCAAAACGATCAAATCGATCAAATCCCAGAATTCTGGGATCAGGCGGTTGCACCTCTTGACTGGAGAGGTGGCACCGCCTGGCAGAGCTCGAAGACTGAGCTCAGGCGATTGCTTCTCTCTGCCAGAGCTCGAAGACTGAGCTCGGTGATTGCATCACCTGGCAGAGCTCGAAGACTGAGCTTGGTGATTGCATCACCTGACAGAGCTCGAAACTGAGCTCGGTGGTTGCATCACCTGGCAGAGCTCCAAACTGAGCTCAGGCTGATGCACCTCTCTGCCAGAGCTCGAAGACTGAGCTCGGTGATTGCATCACCTGGCAGGGCTCGAGACTGAGCTCAGGCTGATGCACCTCTCTGCCAGAGCTCGAAGACTGAGCTCGGTGGTTGCATCGCCTGGCAGAGCTCGAAACTTGAGCTCTGGCGGTGCTACCTCTTGGCAGAGGAGGTTGCACCGCCCAGTCTAGCTCGAAGACTGAGCTCTGGGCGGTTGCACCTCTCGGCTGGGGCGGTTGCACCTCCCAGCCTCGCAGCCCTGGCGGTTGCACCTCCTGGCTGGGGCGGTTGCACCTCCCAACCTCGCTGGAAGACATAGCCTGGGCGGTGCTACCTCCAACCCTGGCGGTGGCACCTCTTTCACTATTCCAGCTCACTTGGTTTGGCTCCAAACTTGGTCCAAACCAGTCCGAACTTGGGCCTAATTGGCCCCTACTTGGGTTATAGGATTAACACCTAATCCTAACCCTAATTAACGTGCTAACTATGAATTTAAAGACATTTTCTAAGCTTTTACAAAGTCCGCAAGTCAAGACTTCTTTTGGCGAGCTTCCGGCAAACTTCCGGCGGTCTTCCGATGAACTCTCGGAAACCATTCTGCGGACTCCCGGCAAGCTCCTAGACTTCACGATTTGTTCTTAGCGAGTTCCAACGAGCTTCTT
Source organism: Musa acuminata AAA Group (assembly GCF_036884655.1). Classification (NCBI taxonomy): domain Eukaryota; kingdom Viridiplantae; phylum Streptophyta; class Magnoliopsida; order Zingiberales; family Musaceae; genus Musa; species Musa acuminata. The sequence continues at coordinate 27,212,621 of NC_088335.1, forward strand.
CGGCAAGCTCCGATCTTTCTCGGCGAGCTCCGCGAACTCCCAACGAATCTTCGAACTTCCGTCGAACTCTCGAACTCGCAACAAATCCTTCGCGCTTGACTCCGACACTTTGTTTCGCTTTATGTCTTCATCGTTATCATAGTTAATCCTGCACAATTAAAACAAAACTTCGATCGAGACAATTAATCCTTAGCAATTAACCAAGTTGTCCGGCATGTCATTGGTCCCTCGACGCTTCGTCTGATTCTTCGGCGCATCGTCCTCTCCTGCGGCCTATTGCCCAATCGGCCAGTTGACTCCGCAACTCCGATATCCTTGGCACAATACCCGCTCTTCTTGGCCCGATGCCCGAGTCCACGGCCCGAAGCCTTCTGTCGATACGTCGACCGATCCACCGACCCGACGTCCAATCTCTTGACATGTTCCTCCGGCACAACATGATTTTCCTGCTTTAATTGTCTCATCCTGATCAAAGCATCCTGCGTCACTCAAAACGCAGATTAAATCATAAACATATATCAAGTAGTTTCATCATCAAAATACGAGATTCAACAATCTCCCCCTTTTTGATGATGACAACCACTTGATGACGGAGTTAAACTTAACTCCCGGAGTTTAAACAAACTCCCCCTATCAATATGCCATATTGATAGAACCTTGAATTCAACCTGAATTCAAGTCATTGCAATATTCATCATGAATACTTGCAACACATCAACATGAACATATGCATAAACTTATGCATCACATGTCATGTCATCAACATACTTCTCCCCCTTTGTCATCAACAAAAAGGAGAAGTACCACAATCAAGTGTTTGTGATATTGGTTCAATTCATTGCATGAAAAACATAGTATCAAGTTTTATCATAATGCAATCTTTGGAGCTAGAAGATTTAGTAAGTATTTCATCATGCTTAGAACATTCATGCTATCAAGTTTTAGATATGCAAGTTTTATAGCATATGAGATAGCAAGTTCTACATCATGTAAGCTAGCAAATTAGAGATGTTCAAGAAGGCAACTCTTGCTTCTTGAAAATTTTGCTCACTTTGCTAGATGCGCAAGTTAGCATTTTTGCCTCTTTTGAGATAGCAACTTTTTGCTTCTCTTTAGACCAACAAGCTAGCAATTTTTACGATATACAAGTTTCACAATATATAAGCTAGCAAAAATTTCGAAAGCAAATACAAGATAGCTTTCTTGTGTAAGCTCATGATTCTTGCTTCCTATTGCAATGTGCAAATTGCAAGTTTTGCTTCAACTAAGATATTCAAGATAGTGATGTTCAAGAAGACAATTTTTCTTCTTGAAATGAGCAAGTTAGCAATCTTTGCTGCTTAAGATAGGCAAGCAAGCAGTCAAGTTTTTGCATCTTCTTGACTTGTACAAGCTAGCTATCTCCCCCTTTGTCATTGTAAAAAAGGAAGAGAGAATACAGTTTTGTACTTCTTTTTTCCTTTTACAACGATTTCAAAATCATGACAAAGGATGAATAATCAAGTTATGAATGTCAAGACAATTTTTCATCATGAATATTTTATCATTGCATGCATCATTATCATAAGTTAAAGTATTACATGCATGATATCATATCACCATTCATAATTACATTAATGTTTCAATATAGCAATTTCTTCTCAAAATGTGTAACTTGGCACTCATAGCATTTTAGATCATGATTTACATCATATGCAATACATCACATCATAATTAGAAAGCAAGTATTGCATGCATAATTGCACATCATAAATGTTTCATATCATGATGGTATCAATTTTGTCAAATTATATCCTACCATGCATGATCAAAACTTCTCCCCATTTTATCATTGAAAACAAGAAGAAGGTAGGGGTAAGAGCATAAAAGTGTTAAATATTTCAATTATTTCAAGGCATTTACATCATAGATCAAGTCATGATTCATGATTCATCATAAATCAAGTTAGTTTTCAATCATCACATAAGGCATTTAAGGAATTTTTGAAACATAGGAGAATGATTAATTTAAGCACACAATGTTTCAATCCAATCCAAGTCATGAATATCAATGCTTTCATATTGTGAGTATCAATTCATGAATACCACAAGATATTATTTGTGACTTCAATTTTGCAAGATCAATATTATGATTTAAATAAAACTTATTCAAATCAATTCATAATCAAGTCATTAAAATTAATTTCGAGATTCACAAAATATCATGAAATCAAAAGACAAGTTGCATTTCATTTGAAGAACTCCTTTTTGATAAATCTAGGGAGCATAATGAACGATCTTGATTTATAAAGAGCTTCATGTTATAATTATCAAGATCATGATTTTAATAATTATTCTCTTTAGCAAAGAATCACAAAAGCACTTTATTTTTGCATTAGAATTCTCATTGTATTATGATTTATAAATTCTTTTTCTGCACATGAATCATAGGAGATATGTATGTGAAACAAATCTTTGCAAGCAAAGACACTATCATTCATATTTCAAGATGGAATTTATAAGCAGGAATCATTTCATCAAATCCATTTTAGAAAAATATTTTTCATAAGTGTATGAGAAAACCCGATTGTTAGGATACCAATTGTTAAGTGAATCCGAAAATGAAATTAGTACTTTCATGCATTCGGATAAGATTTTGCTATAGATTTTCAAGTTCAATTATGAAGATAAAACATGCTCATGATCATAAAAATTTATGTATCCAAAACATATAATTTCCAACATGTTATAGTGTAAAATCATCATGGCAATTAAGTGATTTGAACATTGAATCAAGAATGTCCGAAAAATAATCTTAACACGTTCATGCATTCGAGCACATTTTTGCCATAGTTTTTCAAATATACTCATGAGAATAACACATGCTTATCATTGGCTTAAAACCTCATGCATAAAATTGTTAATCAAAATATTTAATTTCATCATTATGCATTTCTTCAAATCAAACATGATCTTTAATTAAAGTCGAGAAATATCAATGGAAATCAACGTAATACACATTTTTACTTCTTAACCATGATTTCATATTTTCAATCAAGATCATTTTATTTATTTATTATAGCATATGCAATATTATCATTTTCGAAATTACTAGCATGATCATGTAATTTTCAAGAAAATTAATTCTAAACTAAAAAGAAAATACATCATGAAAGCGTCAAGTAATTTCAAAATAAATCAAAGGCATTCTAATTACCTCAACGTCGTAGGCTGTTAAGGCGTAGTTTGCCACCTTGCTTTTGTTGATTTTTTCTTCGTCTTCGGAGGAGCTCGATTCATCCCAACTTTTGTTCTTCTTCTTGCGTTTAAAGCAAGTAGTTCCATTCTTTTTGCTTTTTAATTTTCGTTTCATTTGTAGTTTAAGTTCACCATCACTTGAGCTTATGCTCGAGTGGTCTTCAAATGTTCTATGTCCCAAATCCTTCCTGTTCTTTGGAAGGTTGTTTTGTTCATCATTGTCCTCATCACTTGAGTCATCGCTCAAGTGGCATTCATTTGTCCGGAGTTCCAAATCCTTCCTGTTCTTTGGAAGGTGATTGTGTTCAACATGTTCATCATGTTCATTGTGCACCATTTCGTATGTTATCAACGAACCAATTAGTTCTTCAAGTGGTAAGTTGTTTAGGTTTTTAGCTTCTTGTATTGCAGTTACTTTTGAATTCCACTTCTTAGAAAGAGAACGCAAAATCTTATTTACGAGTTCAAAATCCGAAAAACATTTTCCAAGAGCTCTTAAACTATTGACGACATCCGTGAAACGGGTGTACATGTCGCCTATAGTCTCGCTTGGTTGCATTCGAAAAAGCTCAAAATCATGCAATAAAAAGTGAACTTTCGAGTCTTTGACTCTACTAGTTCCCTCGTGCGTGATTTCAAGTGTTCGCCAAATGTCAAAAGCCGTTTCGCACGTAGAAATCCGATTGAACTCATTTTTGTCCAAAGCGCAAAATAAGGCATTCATAGCCTTTGCGTTTAAAGAAAAATACTTCTTCTCCAAATCCGACCATTCGTTTGTTGGTTTAGAGGGAAGTTGAAAACCGTTTTCAATGATATTCCATAAATCCAGATTTAGAGAAATCAAGAAAACTCTCATTCGAGTTTTCCAGTAAGTGTAGTCCAATCCGTTAAAGAACGGTGGACGAAAGACCGAATAGCCCTCTTGAAGAGCCATTTCTCTCGGGTGTAAATCCGAAATGAGAAATACCCCGCTCTGATACCAATTGTTAGGATCGAGAGCACTAAGAGGGGGGGGGTGAATTAGTGCAGCGGAAATCTTACAGCGATTAAAAACCAAAAGCTGCGTTCATTCAATAAAAGCTATTATGATGCAAAAGCTAATTCTCAGTTTGTATCTAAGTGCAGTTTGCGTCTAAGTGCAGATTGCGTCTAAGCGCAGTTTGCGTCTAAACACAGTTTGCGTCTAAGCGCAGTTTGCGTCTAAGCACAGTTTGCGTCTAAGCGCAGTTTGCGTCTAAACTCAGTTTTACGTCCAAACGCAGTTTTACGTCAAAATGCAGTTTTACGTCTAAACGCAGTTTTACGTCTAAACGCAGTTTTGCGTCTAAACGCAGTTTTACGTCTAAACGCAGTTTTACGTCTAAACGCAGTTTTGCGTCTAAACGCAGTTTTACGTCTAAACGTAATTTTACGTCTAAATGTAGTTTTGCGTCTAAAAGCAGTTTTGAACCTTGAAAAGCGTTTTACGTAGAAAGCAATTTGCAGTTATAAATGGAATCCGAATGTAAGCGTAAACTGCAGTGTGAAGATCGTACGAAAACACGATTTACGTTTGAATGCAGATTCTGAAAGATCAGAGCTTAAAAACTCGTTCGTAAAGGCGCTGAGGGCAGTAGCAATGTAGGAGGTTTGCAGTAATGATAAAGTGCTCAAGGTAAAAGCAAACCAGAGATTTAGAGTGGTTCGGTCAGTCTTGACCTACTCCACTTTTGGCTTCCTCCTCCGACGAGGTCACCGACGTCAACTAGCTGCCTTCCTTCAATGGGCGAAGGCTAACTGCCCTTTTACAGTTTCTCTCCTTTTGACAGGCTCAGGAGACAACCTTTACAGATCCTTTCTCTCCTCTCTTTACAACTCAAGACTTGAAGAACAGAAGGAGGAGAACTTTAGGACTTTACACAAATTTGAGCTCTTAGAATCACTGAAAAGATCAAGAATTCGGTGTGGATCTGTATCTTTTCAGTTCTGAATGGGTGGGGTATTTATAGGCCCCAACCCAGTTCAAATTTGGAGCTCAAAACGATCAAATCGATCAAATCCCAGAATTCTGGGATCAGGCGGTTGCACCTCTTGACTGGAGAGGTGGCACCGCCTGGCAGAGCTCGAAGACTGAGCTCAGGCGATTGCTTCTCTCTGCCAGAGCTCGAAGACTGAGCTCGGTGATTGCATCACCTGGCAGAGCTCGAAGACTGAGCTTGGTGATTGCATCACCTGACAGAGCTCGAAACTGAGCTCGGTGGTTGCATCACCTGGCAGAGCTCCAAACTGAGCTCAGGCTGATGCACCTCTCTGCCAGAGCTCGAAGACTGAGCTCGGTGATTGCATCACCTGGCAGGGCTCGAGATTGAGCTCAGGCTGATGCACCTCTCTGCCAGAGCTCGAAGACTGAGCTCGGTGGTTGCATCGCCTGGCAGAGCTCGAAACTTGAGCTCTGGCGGTGCTACCTCTTGGCAGAGGAGGTTGCACCGCCCAGTCTAGCTCGAAGACTGAGCTCTGGGCGGTTGCACCTCTCGGCTGGGGCGGTTGCACCTCCCAGCCTCGCAGCCCTGGCGGTTGCACCTCCTGGCTGGGGCGGTTGCACCTCCCAACCTCGCTGGAAGACATAGCCTGGGCGGTGCTACCTCCAACCCTGGCGGTGGCACCTCTTTCACTATTCCAGCTCACTTGGTTTGGCTCCAAACTTGGTCCAAACCAGTCCGAACTTGGGCCTAATTGGCCCCTACTTGGGTTATAGGATTAACACCTAATCCTAACCCTAATTAACGTGCTAACTATGAATTTAAAGACATTTTCTAAGCTTTTACAAAGTCCGCAAGTCAAGACTTCTTTTGGCGAGCTTCCGGCAAACTTCCGGCGGTCTTCCGATGAACTCTCGGAAACCATTCTGCGGACTCCCGGCAAGCTCCTAGACTTCACGATTTGTTCTTAGCGAGTTCCAACGAGCTTCTTCGGCAAGCTCCGATCTTTCTCGGCGAGCTCCGCGAACTCCCAACGAATCTTCGAACTTCCGTCGAACTCTCGAACTCGCAACAAATCCTTCGCGCTTGACTCTGACACTTTGTTTCGCTTTATGTCTTCATCGTTATCATAGTTAATCCTGCACAATTAAAACAAAACTTCGATCGAGACAATTAATCCTTAGCAATTAACCAAGTTGTCCGGCATGTCATTGGTCCCTCGACGCTTCGTCTGATTCTTCGGCGCATCGTCCTCTCCTGCGGCCTATTGCCCAATCGGCCAGTTGACTCCGCAACTCCGATATCCTTGGCACAATACCCGCTCTTCTTGGCCCGATGCCCGAGTCCACGGCCCGAAGCCTTCTGTCGATACGTCGACCGATCCACCGGCCCGACGTCCAATCTCTTGACATGTTCCTCCGGCACAACATGATTTTCCTGCTTTAATTGTCTCATCCTGATCAAAGCATCCTGCGTCACTCAAAACGCAGATTAAATCATAAACATATATCAAGTAGTTTCATCATCAAAATACGAGATTCAACAAGATATGTCTAAAATTGACAGGTTGAAGAAGGAACTGAGTGAGTCTTTTGCAATGAATGACATGGGGCCAGCAAAGCAAATACTAGGCATGCAGATTTCTCGTGACAGGAAAAACAAGAAGATTTGGTTGTCATAGGAGAAATACATCGAGAAGGTATTGGAAAGATTCAGTATGAGCAATGCTAAGCCAGTTGGTTCTCCTCTTGCAGGTCACTTCAAGTTGCGCTCAGAACAGAGTCCGTCAAGTGATGAGGAGAAGGAGAAAATGCAAAAGGTTCCTTATGCTTCAGCAGTTGGAAGTTTAATGTATGCAATGGTATGTACGAGGCCAGACATCGCATATGCAGTGGGTGTTACTAGCAGATTTCTTGTAAATCCAGGCAAAGAGCACTGGGCAGCAGTGAAGTGGATTTTTAGATATCTTAGAGGGAGCTCTAAGGTTTGTTTAAGCTTTGGAGGTAGACCACCTGTGTTAACAGGATACACAGATGCAGATATGGTAAGAGATATAGATACGAGAAAGTCTACTTCAGGTTATGTACTTACTTTTGTAGGGGGAGCTGTGTCATGGCAATCCAGGTTACAAAGGTGTATTGCTCTCTCCACCACAGAAGCAGAATATATTGTTGCTACAGAGGTATGCAAAGAAATATTATGGATGAAAGAATTCTTACAAGAATTGGGGCTGAAACAGGAAAATTATGTGGTGCATTGTGACAACCAAAGTACCATCCATTTGTGTAAGAACCCAATGTTTCATTCTAAGTCAAAGCATATAGATGTCAGATACCACTGGATTCGAAATGTATTTGAAGAGAAGCAGTTGCAGCTTCAGAAAATTCATACAGATGACAACGGAGCAAATATGTTGACGAAGACCTTACCAAAAGAAAGACAGGAGATATGCCGACAGTTGGTCGGTATGGCTTCACATTGAGGAGTCATGGGACAGCCTCCCTTATGGGCTGAAGGGGGAGGTTGTTGTGCTGATGGCCCATATTCAGCCCATGTGGGCTTTATCAGCCCACAGCCCACACCCCCTCTTAACCTAACCCTAATTAAGATTAGGGGGGTGTGGTGGCTACGTTTTAGAGGTAGATTAAAGCTATAAAAAGGTAGCAACGAGGCAGATCTTTGGAGCGACGAGATTCCAAAGAGAAGAAGGAGAACAAGGCAGAAAAGGAAGAGAAAGAAAGGGAAGAAGACAAGGACAACGCAGAGAGACTGTTCTCAATCATCTAGCAGTGTTCTCATCTCAGGTTAGATCAAATCTACAGTAGGCTCTTGCTGTGATTACTTGGGAGGTTTTAGATATTGTGGGCAGTGACGTGATCCTTGTATCCCAATTATTCTCTTGTGGTTGTTGCTAGGGTTTTGGGCAAGAGATTTGAGATTTGTATATTCATTATTCTCATAGTGGGTTATCTCTAGTTTGCCCCATGGTTTTTACCCTTCACATAGAAGGGGTTTTCCACGTATATCTTGGTGTTCTGTTTGATTGTGTTTCCATTTTATTCCGCTGCGTATTTTGGTCTTCTAGTATTTGTTCCTATACAAAGGTTATTCCTGTTTATATCCCCATCAATATTAACCCATTTTCCATGCAAAATTCTGCAAAGGATATATACAACTCATGAGGGGTTCATATAATCCCAAGATAAAATCAATTTTGTAAAAGCAAAAGTGAAATTTCTCTCTTTATAATATGATTGATTATATCTGACTTCAAAATCAATCCATAAAACAAGGTCCTCAGGCCACCCTTCCTCCTAAGAAAGAGTTATCTTATTGCTTGTTGTTGGGATATAAAGAGAAAAAAAACTTTTGTATATGAATAAATACTAGCAGGCCATAACAGGCAGCGGAATTAAATGAAAATCATAATAAAATAGAACACTAAGATTTATGTGAAAAATCTCTCTAACGTGAAGGGTAAAAATCATGAGGCAAATCAGAAATAATCTACTATAAGAATAATTAATATATAAATCTCAGAGTCTTTTGCCCAAAACCCAAGTAACAATCTCAAAAGAATAACTAGGATATAAGGATTACGTTACTATGCACAATATCCAAATTCTCTCTAAGTAATCACAATAAGAATCTACTATATATCTAATCTAACCTGAGATGAGAATACTGCCTAGATGATTGAGAATAGTCTCTCTGCGTTGTCCTTGTCTTCTTCCCTTTCTTTCTCTTATTTTTTTCTGTCCTTTTCTACTCTTTTTTTAATCAAGATGTTGCTACAATTTAATGCCTTGTTGCTATAGTTTTTTTCTCCCTATTTTCATAGCCACCACGCCCCCCTTATTAGATCTAGGGTTTTACTTGAAAAGAGGGTGTGCTGTGGGCTGTTAAAGCCCATTATGGGCCGAACTTATGGATTGTCATCCCACAAACCTCCCCCTTTCGCCTATAAGGGAGGTTGTCCCATGACTTCTCAATGTAAAGTCATACCGACCAGCTATCGATATATCTCTTATCTTTCTTTTGGTAAGGTATTTGTCAACATATCTGCTCTATTGTCATCTGTGTAAATTTTCTAAAGTTACATTTGCTTCTCTTCAAGTACATTTCAAATCCAGTTATATCTGACATCTATATGCTTTGACTTGGAATGAAAAGTTTTATTTTTACACAAATGGATGGCACTCTGGCTGTCACAATTTACCACATAGTTTTCTTGTTTTAACCCCTAAAAATTCTTTTATCCATAACATTTCTTTGCAAACCTGCCTCTATAGTGGAGAGAGCAATATACCTTTGTAATCTGGAGTGCCATGACACAGCTCCCCCTACAAAAGTAAGTATAAAACCTAATGTGGATTTCCTTGTATCTATATCTCTTGTCATATCTGCATCTGTGTAACCTATCAACATAGGTGGTCCACCTCCAAAGCTTAAACAAACCTTAGAGCTTCCTTTAAGATATTCAAAGATCCACTTCACTACTGCCTAATGCTATTTACTTGGATTTACAAGAAATCTGCTAGTAACACACACTGTATATACGATGTCCGACCTTGTACATACCATCATGTACATTAAACTTCTAACTACTGAAGCTAAGGAACCTTTTGTATTTTCTTCGTCTCCTCATCACTTGATGGACTCTATTCTGAGCACAACTTGAAGTGACCTATAAGAGGAGAACCAACTGGCTTTGCATTGCTCATACTAAACCTTTTTAATACCTTCTCGATGTATTTCTCCTGTGATAACCAAATCTTCTAATTTTCTCTATCACGAAAAATCTGCATGCCTAGTATTTACTTTGTTGGCCCCATGTCCTTCATTGTAAAAAACTCACTCAGTTCCTTCTTCAACCTATCAATTTTAAACATATCTTTCCCAAGATTAAGCATGTCATCAACATAAAGTAAGAGAATATTAAAATTCTTCCTAAAACATTTCATGTACACACAATGATCTGAAGCTGTTCTTTTATATCTATTTTCAATCATAAATGAATCAAACTTTCTATACCACTGTCTTGAAGCTTGCTTCAACCCATACAAGCTCTTTCTTAACTTGCAGACAAAGTTCTCTTTACCTTTGACTTTGAAGTCTTCTGGTTGCTCTATATAAATTTGCTCATCCAAATCACCATGAAGGAAAGCTGTCTTCATATCTAACTATTCAACCTCCAAGTCTTGGCTAGTAGCAATACTAAGAGTAATACGAATAGAAGATATTTTAACAACAGGAGAAAAAATCTCATCAAAATCAATACCTTTCTTTTGACTGAAGCTTTTCACAACCAATCTAGCTTTGTACTTTGGTTAAGAACAATATTCTTGAGTCTTCAACCTGAAAACTCACTTGTTCTTCAAGGCCTTCATTTCCTTTGGTAGTTTCACCAAATCATAAGTGTGGTTCTTTTGTGGAGCATCCATCTCTTCCTACATAGTAGCTAACAACTTCTTTTTCTGCTCACTTTCACTTGCTTCTTGGTAACTCTCTGGTTCACTTGCATTAGTAAGCATCACATACTCATATGTAGAGTATCTTTTGGAAGGTTGACGTTATCTAGAAGATCTTCTCAACTGAGGTTCTACGGGAAGTTGCTCTCCAACTTCTTCTTGCTCAACATGTCATGCAAGTAAATCAACATTAGGCTCTACACCATCTTTCATCCAACTTAGACCTCTCATTGTTTGGAACATGTGCAAATGCACGACAATCAAACACTCTCAAATCCTTATAAAAAACATATTTCCCTGATCATACATGCTCTGCAACATTACTATCTAGGGTTGTACATGATGACAAGTTGATCACATCAACTACAATCCTCAAAGTCTCATCTCAAAACTTTTTGGGTAGCTTGACTTTTGAAAGCATACGTCTGATCTTTTCCATGATGGTACGATTTATCCTCTCTATAATAGCATTATGTTGAGGTGTACTAGGAACTGTCATCTCATGTTGAATGTGATGTGACCTACAATAATCATTAAACAATCTTGCGTACTCACCACCATTATCTGATCTTATGTATTTCAATTGTCTTTCTATCTCCCTTTCAACTATAGCATGAAACTCTTTGAAGATATTAATAACTTGATCTTTGGTCTTCATAGTATAGTTCCAAATTTTCCTAGATAAATCATCTATAAAAGTGTCAAAATAAAGTGTACCACTGATACTAGAAACATTAACAGATCCACTAGAAGGTTTTGTCCTTAAAGGACCACATACATATGTATAAACATAGTCTAAGACATGTATTTTTCTAGATAAAGCAGGACTAGCAAATGAAACTCTATATTGTTTACCATCCAAACAATCGATACAAGGTTTCAAACGTGTACCTTTGAGGTCTAGCAATATCTCTCTCTTGAAAAGAGCTTGCAATCTCTTCTCGCTCATGTGTCCCAATCACCTATGCCACAACTTTATGCTAAAGTCTTTCTTTGTAGCATTCAACTACTCACCATAAGGTTTGGCCTACAACCTATATAAGGTGTGACTTTTTTTTCCGCTCGCTGTAATAAGAGAACCCTTACTGAGCTTTTATTGCCCTCTATGAAATCTACTATCATAGTCTTCATCATCTAGCCTTCCAACTAAAATTAAATTTAGCCTCAAGTCAACCACATGTCTCATATCCTTAAGCACCAACTTGCGGCCAAGATTGGTCTTTATGTGAATATCATTCATGCCAATGATGTCTGTCATGCTATAGTTGCCCATCTTGATAATACAAAAATTTTCAAACCTATAAGTAGTAAAAATCTCTCTCCATGGTATAGCATGATAAGAAGCACCTGTGTCAATCACCCACTCAAGATCCTGACACACAAGAAAAATATCATCAAGAAACAAAATCAAATAATCACCACCCTACACTATAGCTGTAGTATTATCTTTTGACTCTGTAAACTCTACTTCTTTTCCCTTTTTCTTACACTTCTTAGGTTACTTGCATTGATTCTTGTAATGTCTTTTATCACCACAGTTATAGTAAATAATATCTTTTCTTGATCTTGACTTGCTTCTACCTATATGTGAACAATTTCTATCATTGGATTTTGACCTTCCTTTGTTCTTTGAGATAAGTGCTTGTGAATTATTCTAAGATGTTGCCGAATTCTTTCTTCTCAACTCCTCATTCAACAAACTGCTTGTTACTTGACTCATAGTGATAACACCATCTAGTATAGAATTACTAAGGGAAACCACCAATGTTTCTTAACTTTCTAGCAAATAAATGAGAAGTAATAATTTATGTAACTTATCATCAAGAGACATTTTCATATAGGGTAATTGGTTAGTGATACTCTGCATTTCATTCCAATGCTCAGTAATAGAAGCACCCGCTTTATATTTCAGGTTTACAAGTTTTCTGATCAAGAAAGATTTGTTGCCAACTATTTTTCTTTCAAACCTTCCAATTTTTCCCAAAGAGAATATGGAAAATTTTCAATATAAACATAGTGAAAGACACTATCATCGAGCCATTATCGAATAAACTCAACTATTTTTTGGTGTAACCTCTTCCACTCATCATCTGTCATAGTTACAGGATTTGCACTATCCCCCTACAAAGGTCCATACAAATCTTTGCAATACAAGAGATTTTCCATTCTTGGTTTCTATATCATATAATTATTTCCATTCAAGCTAATCATACGAGAAACACTACCAACCTCCATGTTCAAACACAAAAATTAAATCACCAAAACCCTGCTATGATACTAGTTGATGGAATATAAAGAGATAAAACTTTTGTATATGAACAAATACTAGCAGGTTATAACATACAGTGGAATTAAATGAAAATCATAATCAAATAGAACATCAAGATTTATGTGGAAAACCCCTCCAACTTGAAGGGTAAAAACCACGGGGCAAAATAAAGATAAACTAATATAAGAATAATGAATATACAAATCTCAGAGTATTTTACCCAAAACCTAAGCAACAATCTCAAGAGAATAACTAGGATACAAGGATTATGTCACTGTGCATAATATCCAAATTCTCCCTAAGTAATCACAACAAGAATCAGCTAATCATACGTGCCCTACAAGCTAATCACGTGAGTGATAACACATGTGACTTGACATGCAATTTTTTTTCTTATTGTATTTTGACATTTATCACTTCATATTACTTGTTGCATATATATATATATATATATATATATATATATATATATATATATGTAGTGGGAATCGGATCGTGATGAGATTATGATAATGAGACCGATTCACCTTTAAACACAGATCCTAAATAATCCCGATCATAGGTTACTCGAGAGGGACATCGAGATAACCGGACAAACTGGTATATTATATATCCGTCCATATGATAGCATGCAGTTGGTCTCATAGCTGCTCATGTGGGGATATTAAGAATACAATACAGGTGCTCATTTGGGAATGAGTTCACTGATTGATCTGCTTACCGAATGCTGAATAGTTGATGATGCTTTATTATCAAATAGTGATTCTGTAGTCCTAGTAGTGTATCTAGTCTATAGACTTGAGATATCAATGATGTCTTGTATGAGTGCTCCACTCTTTGATATCGGACTTATAGGTTTGGACGTCCCAGATCTAGCACAACCGATCATTGAGAGTGGTAGTCAACCTTACGAGGGCTATTGAGTGTCGATAGAGGATCATCCACTCTCGGTGTGATGAGAGGAATGTCCCATGTATTCTTGCTCAAACAAATCCCTAGCCAAGATAATTTGTATTGAGAGAGAAAGAGTTCTCTATGAGAGTCTGATTAGAGCGAGACTTGAGTAAAAATCGTATGGGTCTAATAGCACTGTGCTCGGTATACGGTCTTTGAGATATTAGATAGATATGAGACTATAGGTACATGGTAACTAAGGACAGACAGGTCCAATGGATTGGATTTCCCTATATCATCTGGGGAGTACGACATAGTGGCATAGTACATCCGCAATCGATGAGTCGAGTGAATTATTATGGAAATAATAATTCATTGAGTCAGAAGGAGTTCTCACGAGTATTACTCATGGCTAGCTCAATATTGGGCCTAGAGGGTTACACACATATAGTAGGCATTACGATGAGTAGAGGTTTAGATATGATATATCCGTCAGAGCCCCTATCTTATTGGATATCCAATAAGCCCCTAAATTATTGGATCCTATGGATGAGATCAAATAAGAGCACATAAGAGATTATTGGATAGAGATCCACTAATCTAACAAGGTTGGGTAATTGGATAGAGATCCAATACCCAATAGGGGGATGATCCATTAATGTTAAGTTGATAGAGGACCTTTATAAATAGGAGGGATTCAATAGTTCATAGGCTAGAGTTTTTTGCTTCCTCTCCTATTCTCCTCTCCCTCTCCACCTCAAATCTGGCCTGGAGTTTTGAGGAGCGTCATCGCAGCCCTATTGTGTGGATCACCACTAGAGAGGAGGGTGCTTGACCTCCTTCACCCTCTCCTAGAGATCTGGAGGGATTCATGGATATACGATCTCCCTAGATAACACAATCTATCTCATACATGATTTTTTGTTTCGTGAATTTTTGCATACCAATCTTCGCACGACGACGAACATATCTTTGGAAATTAGGGATTTTGTTTTCTGTTCTTTCGCTACGCATATGATGTCACCCCCAAGATTTTTTAATAGTGGTATCAAAGCCAGGTTGTTAATAAGAAAATTGGTTTTAAACTATGTGTGTTATGTTTTGGAGAAGCTTTTGATGTCAAAATCGTTGACGCAAAAGCAAGAAAGGGTAGCAACAGTTGCTGCCCTTGTTGCCCTCGCTGCCATCTGCATGCAGCAAGCTTGCTGTCGGTGGCTAGCAGCCCACTTGCAGAGGCACCGCTGGGCAGTGGTGCTCTTGTGGCTACTACGCCCATGTGCAGCGGTGTTGTGGGGCAATGGCACTTGCAGCCGTTGCGCCCGCAGGGTGAGGCGCCGTAGGGCAATGGCACCTGCGGGCACTGTGCCTAGGGACAAAACCGCCCCGAGAGGCGACGACGCCCGTAGGGGCATCTGCTCGCGGGCAGGGATGACGCCCCCGCGCCCCCCCCGCGTCGCATAGGCCGCTGCCGGCAAGATGGCCACGGCCAAAGTAGGGAAGAGGGAGAAAGGGCCTTAGGGTTTTTGAGCAAAAGATAGTTTTGCCCCTTGAAATTTTAGAAATTTCAAATTACGTCTTTTACCCAAATTATGAAAATACCCCTCAAAATTTAAAAAATTCCCTACATGTCCCTGATTTCAAAAAATATTAATTAATTAAAAGGTTTAATTGATTATTATTTTTATTATTTTCTAGTAGTCCTACATGATGATGATTTATACATGTGATGTATGATATGCCGACGGAACCGACGAACACAAGATGAACAATCATATAGGGCATGGAGATGCATCGCTGCACATATAGATCTTGATGCAAGTGATTAGGCCCACTAGCTCGGACCTGATCATATTAGACTATGGTCCATGATCATCTGGTGTAATTGCTCATGTGATGCGTGATTGTTTATATACGTACTAGATATGTATATATATATTTGTATGTGATATAGATATATATTAAATATGTATGTGTGTGACATGTTATAGTAGGAGACCAAATCAAAGAAACCCTTCTATCAACAATATTAAGTTAGTAAACGTGAGGCAATTAGATTGACGGTTAGAACCCTTGCAGATTCTAAACTTGGGGTTGATCTCTTTAGGGGATCAGCCTCCTTGGAACTCTATAGGGGTTCCTCCCTCCAAGTTGCTGCTCAAAGGCTACAGAAAAGATTCATCTATTGCTTATGAAAAGAGAAAGAATACATGGCTATTTATAAGGCTTCTAAACCCTAACTCCTAATAGGACTCCTACTTAAGACTCTTACTTCTAACCAACTCCTAATAGGACTCCTACTCAAGACTCCTATTCCCTTACAACTTCTAATTCTTCTCTAAGAAAAAACCTCCTCCATGAATGTCCCTCTCAATTAGGACTCTCCTAGCTATAGTCCTAACAGAATGTCCCTCTCAATTAGGACTCTCCTAGCTAGAGTCCTAACAGAATGTCCCTCTCAATTAGAACTCTCCTAGCTAGAGTCCTAACAGACCCGCCCTCTTCAAATCAGCCTTGTCCTCAAGGCTAAGATTCCATGAACTCAGGGAACCGGGTCTTCAGCTCCTTATATGGTTCCCATGTGGCGTCTTCAAGTGGTAGATTATTCCAATGCACTAGTACTTCAGTAGAGGGATGTCGACGACGCATCACGATCTTGCGATCGAGGATGGCTTGTGGTTGGGCTTGAATAACTCCATCCTCAGTTGTGTTGGGCAGTTGGATCTGGGGTGACTCGTGTTCTCCTAACTTGGGCTTTAGGCATGATACGTGGAAGACAGGGTAAATTTTGGCATCCTCAAGTAATTTAAGTATGTACGCCACGGCTCCAATACGCTCTGTGATCTGATAGGGCCCATAAAAACGTGGGGATAGCTTCATGGAGGCTCGAGTGTTGATAGAGAGTTACTTGTATGGTTGTAGGCGAAGATAAACCCAATCTCCCACTGAAAATTCTCTTTCACTTCGTCGTGTGTCAGCTTGCTGCTTCATTCTGGCTTGAGCGGTAGAGAGATTATCTTTTAATAGTTGTAAGAGTTTGTCCGTATCAATCAATTCTTGGTCAACCTGATCTACCTTGGCCGAGCCAATTACATACTTTGGAATCACAGGGGCTGGTCGACCATACAATCTTCATAAGGGTCACATTTTGTAGATGAATGATATGTAGTATTATACCACCATTCGGCCCAGGGAAGCCATTTCGCCCACTCTTTTGGTCGGTCGCTAGCGAAAAATTGGAAGTACGTCTCTAAGCACCTATTTACCACCTTTGTTTGGCCGTCAGTTTGTGGATGATACGCTGTGCTCATCTAGTTTGGTGTCTTGTAACTGAAATAACTTGGTCCAAAATTTACTAGTGAAGATCCTGTCATGATCACTTACGATGGACCTTGGCATCCCATGTAGTTTAACAATATTTTTTATGAAAATCTGGGCAATACTAGCAGCAGTGTAGGGATTTCTCACCGCACAAAAATGAGCATATTTCGTAAGTCGATCAACCACCACAAGAATCGTGCTTTTACCTTTGGAAGATGGCAGCCCTTTAATGAAGTCCATGGAGATGTCAGTCCACACTGAATCTGGTATGGGTAGTGGTTGTAGCTTCCCTGGATTTGCCACAGTTTCACTCTTGTGCTGTTGACATACATCACATTGTGCCACATATTCAGCAATACTTTTTTTTATCCCTCTACAATAAAAATTTTGCTTCATTCTTTTGTAGGTTCTTAGGAATCCAGAGTGCCCTGCTGAAGGTATGGAGTGCATTTCATGCAAGATGATTGTGATGCAAGGGGAGTCAGGTATAAGCACAATGTGACCTTTGTAGCGTAGATCCCTCGAATCCCAGGTGTAGTGGGCTATTGCACTTGGATCCTCCTCCAATTTTTTTATGATGTTGCTGATCTCTGGATCCTTCTTCCATTCTTCCCTAATGTCCTCGAGGAGACCGGTGGTAGGAAGGGAGATGGCTGAAACCTTAGTTTGTTCAAGTAGCCGTGAGTGTGCATCTGCAATAACGTTTTCTTTCCCCTTTTTGTAAATAATTTCATAATCAAATCCAAGAAGTTTGGTTACCCATTTTTGCTACTCAGGGGATGATATCTTTTGCTCCAAAAAGTACTTGAGGCTTTTATGGTCAGTTTTAATTTGAAATCGTCGGCCGATCAGGTAGGGTCTCCACCTCGTTACTACGTGTACAATGGCAAGCATCTCCTTATCATATACTGACATGTTTTGATGGGAGGGAGATAATGCCTTGCTAGTGTATATGAGTGGTCGACCATTTTGCATGAGAACGACTCCAATTCCGACTCTAGATGCGTCGGCCTCAATGATGAAGGGTCTATTACAATCTGGTAGCGCAAGCACCAGCGTCGTTGTCATAGCTGCTTTAAGTTTGTCAAAGGCAGCAGAGGCTTTGTCCGACCATTGGAAAGCATCTATTTTCAGTAAAGAAGTGAGTGGTGCACTGATCTTCCCATAGTCTTTAACAAATTTTCGGTAGTAGCCCGTTAGTCCAAGGAACCCCTGTAGTAATTTCACGTTTGTAGGTTTCGGCCAGCCTTGCATTGTCTCAATTTTTGTTGGGTCTACCTCCACTCCTTCTTCTGATATTATATGCCCAAGGTACTCTACTTTTTGCTGGAGAAAGCTGCACTTTGGTTTCTTAACAAAAAGAGTATTCTCCCGAAGGATCGTCAAAACAATCCGTAAATGCTGAAAGTGAGTCTCAAGAGAAGAGCTATAAATGAGAATATCATCGAAAAATACCAGCATAAATTTACGAAGAAAGCTCCGAAATATATCGTTCATGAGACTTTGAAAGGTTGAAAGAGCATTAGTGAGTCTAAAAGGCATTACCAAGAATTCATAATGGCCATCATGTGTGCGAAATGCAGTTTTTGGAATGTCATCGTCACATACCCGAATTTGGTGGTAACTAGATCGGAGGTCCAACTTCGTGAAGACTCGAGCTCCTTTCAATTCATCAAGAAGTTCACCCACCACTAGTATTGGGTACTTATCCTTGACGGTGATGCCATTTAAAGCTCGGTAGTCGATGCACTATTAGAACCCTTGCAGATTCTAAACTTGGGGTTGATCTCTTTAGGGGATCGGCCTCCTTGGAACTCTATAGGGGTTCCTCCCTCCAAGTTGCTGCTCAAAGGCTGCAGAAATGATTCATCTATTGCTTAAGAAAAGAGAAGGAATACATGGCTATTTATAGGGCTTCTAAACCCTAACTCCTAATAGGACCCCAACTTAAGACTCTTACTTCTAACCAACTCCTAATAGGACTCCTACTCAAGACTCCTATTCCCTTACAACTCCTAATTCTTCTCTAAAAAAAAACCTCCTACATGAATGCCCCTCACAATTAGGACTCTACTAGCTAGAGTCCTAACAGAATGTCCCTCTGAATTAGGACTCTCCTAGCTAGAGTCCTAACATTTTTACATGAATGTCCCTCTCAATTAGGACTCTCCAAGCTAGAGTCCTAACAGACCCGCTCTCTTCAAATCAGCCTTGTCCTCGAGGCTGATGATTCATGAATTCTGGGAATTTGATCTTCAAGTCGTCATAGTTCTCCCAAGTGGCATCTTCTTTTGGTAGGTTCGCCCACTGTATTAGCACTTCATTAGTAGGTCGTCATCGTCGAGTCACGATCCTTCGATCAATAATGGCACTTGGCTGGGTCTGGAGTTCTCTTTGGGTAGTCATATTTGGTGGGTGGCTTTGGGTTGTCTCCAAGCACTTGTTTAAAACTTCCGGTTGGCTGTTGGTTTGTGGGTGATATGTCGTACTCCTTTTCAATTTAGTACCCTGCATATAGAATAACTTTGTCCAAAATCTGCTATTGAAGATGCAAGTAGAATTTGTCACAAGCACAATGCGTCCCTTATAGTGTAATTCTTTTGAGTCCCAATTGTAATGAGCCATGGGGCTTGGTGCTTCCTCCAATTTTTTTATAATCTTACTAGTATCTGAATCTTCATGCCATTCCATCTTAATATCCTCAAGGAAGTCGTTGTTCGGAAGTGAAACGGTCGAAACTTCAACTTGCTCGGGTAGCTGCGAAAGCGCATCTGCAAGAACATTCTCTTTCCCCTTTTTGTAAGTTATTTCAAAATCAAATCCAAGAAGTTTTGTTACCCATTTTTGCTACTCGGGGGAAGATATCTTCTGCTCCAAGAGATATTTTAGGCTTTTATGGTCGGTCTTGATTTGAAAGTATCGCCTGATCAAGTACAATCTCCACCTCGTTGCTGCGCGCACAATGGCGAGCATCTCCTTATCATACGTTGACATATTTTGATCGAAGGGAGATAATGCCTTGCTAGTGTATGCGAGTGGTCGACCATCTTGCATGAGAATGACTCCAATTCTGACTCCAGATGTGTCGGCCTCAATAATGAAGGGTCGGTTGAAATCTGGTAGTGTTAGCACCGGCGTCGTCGTCATGGCTGCCTTAAGTTTGTCGAAGGCAGCGGAGGCTCTGTCCAACCATTGGAAGACATCTTTTTCTAGTAAGGAAGTAAGTGGTGCACTGATCTTTCCATAGTTTTTCACGAACTTGCGGTAGTAGCCTGTTAAACCCAGAAAGCCATGTAGCAATTTTATGTTTCTCGAGGTCGGCCAGTTTTGCATTGCTCCAATTTTGAAGGGGTCCACTGCCACACCTTCCTCTGATATGATATGCCCAAGATATTCCACCTTTTGTTGAAGAAAGCAAAAATTCGTGGTTGTTGTGTGTTCAAAAGGTGGTTTTCCGTATGTCTTCTTCGCATGCTCGTATTTGTTGATACCCGGATCAAAGGTCCAGCTTTGTAAAGATTTGTGCTCCCTTTCATCTAGCAATTCATCTACTATTGGAATAAAGTATTTGTCCTTGATGATTATGCCATTGAGAGCTCGGTAATCAACACATATTCGCCTTGTTCCGTCCTTCTTGCGTACAAGTAGCACCGGCGAAGAGTAAAGGTTGCAACTTGGCCGAATAACTCCTGTTTCGAGCATCTCTTTTATAATCCTTTCTATTTCATCCTTCTGGAGATGTGGATACTGATATGGCTAAGTATTTGCTGAAGATTTGCCTGGAAGAATCATTATACAATGATCATGCCGACAGGTAAGAGGTAGGTTGCGCGGTTCGTCAAATATATTTGAAAATTCAGCAAGCAAAGGAAGTAGATTTGGATCTTCAAATTCTGTTGGCTCTCCCTTAGTTTGCTGCTCAAGTTGTACCAAAAAGCCGCTGCATGCTTTATGCAAAACATTCTCCATTTGTTGTGTGCAAATCGTTGTTATGTCGCCCCCACGTTTCCCGTGCAATGTCACCTGTTTCTCCTTACTGTAAAATTTCATAATTAGTTTCATAAAATTCTAAGAAATATCACCTAATGTTGTCAACCATTTAATTCTGAGCATGGCCTCATGATTGTTAAGAGGGAGAAGGAAGAAATCTGCAATTATCTCTTGGTCCTGCAGCAATAGTTTCTCCTGCAAGCGCCTATGATCACAATTCAAAATCCGTCCATCGGTGACCTTAACATCAAACCTGTAGCGATTCTCGATAGGTAATGATATCCAAATAGCAAGCTTACTATTTAGGAAGTTAGTAGTACTGCCCGTGTCGATGAGAACAGTGATTGGTTGTTGTTTGAGAAGGCCTCCAATTTTCATCGTTTGCGGGTTTGAGTAGCTAGCTAGTGTATGTACCGTAACTTCGGTCGATTGTGGCTCTTCTTCTGCATCTTCTTCTTCATGTTCAAGGCTCTCTTTTGGATGTTCAATGACCTCTTCTTCTATCGGTTCAATCATAAGAAGTCCCCCTTTACTACAGTGATGCTCACGGCTCCACTGCTCGTCACAATGCCAACATAACCCCTTCACATATCGCTCCCAAAGCTCTTCTCTTGTTAACCTCTTTAGTGTAGGGACTTGGTCTACAGTAGGGGGGGCTAAGGGCTTCAATATTACTGGTTGAGGAGAGACCCTAGTCCTCCGAGCTTCATGGTTCAATTGCTCCTCTTGATATCGTGCGAAAGAGATGGCTGCCATAAGCGTATACGGTTGTCGCGCTTTAACTTCTCCTCGGATCTCCGGCTTCAAGCCCTCAATGTATACGGTTGTAGGCTACGGTTTAGGATTGTTTTGTGGCTATTTTGGGTGCAGTTTGAGAGTGTGGTTTGGTGGAGTTTTAGGGCTGTGGATGAATGTTTTGGATCTGTGGTAGATGGTAGCAAAGGTTTGATAGAAATCAGTGGAAGTTGCAGCAAGTATGTGCTGTCTTGTAAGAGTAGAATCGTCGTCGAAGAAACAACGGTTTCTCGATGTAATTTCCACCAAAAACTTGAGAGAATTGAGGAGGGAATTGATAGCAAAATCACAGTTTATATGACAGCAAGGATATCTAATTTAATCAAGAAAATTTCGGCAGTATAACAGCAAGGAAATTGGTGCAAGTTGCAATTGCAGAATTATCGTCGAAAAATTTCAGCGGGTTACGATAAAAATTTACAGCAACATAAAATCGTTTTTAGAGATGAATTTCTTAATAGATCAATCTTAGATGGAAGCTAAGATGATCTATAAAGTGTATAAGAAATTTCATTCAAAAAAGATTGCAAATAGATTTGTTAAGGCAACGATATGCAGCTGAAATTTTCTGCAGCATAGATTTTCAAGTGCAGCAGAGTGGACATAAAAGATTAGTAGTTTATATTGAGAATTTTTCGATGAAACCAAAGGGAAATCTACTGTTAGGAAGTGTCAAAGATGTCATAAAAATTTCGTAGAAATTTGGATAGAAAAAACACAGTAGCAAGATCAAACAGATGGTGCTATGCGGCTTGAATTCTGCAATTCAAGTGCAGCAGATTGGACATAAAAGATTAGTAGTTTATATTGAGAATTTTTTGATGAAACCAAAGGGAAATCCACTGTTAAGAAGTGTCTAAGATGTCATAAAAATTTCGTAGAAATTTGGATAGAAAAAGCACAGTAGCAAGATCAAACAGATGGTGCGATGCGGCTGGAATTATGCAATGTATCTTTCTTCGTAGAGATGAAAACTTTGTGACGAAAAGTTTATGCAGCAATATAGGAACGATTTTTTTTTTTTTTAGATTTTCAAATAAGGATAACTAAATTGCAGCAGTAGTAAGGTAGGAAACCAGAACCTATTGCAATTCACGGGGAGATCAAAGGATGATCCGTGGTGGTGGAGATGATGACGGAATTCGGTGACGATCTTTTAAGCAATTGTGGGAATTGCTTTGGATGGTTGTAGAGGGTTGATGGATGGCTGTGGAAGGGTAGCGAGATGCCAAGAACGCTGCTCTGATACCAGGTGTTAGAACCCTTGCAGATTCTAAACTTGGGGTTGATCTCTTTAGGGGATCGGCCTCCTTGGAACTCTATAGGGGTTCCTCCCTCCAAGTTGCTGCTCAAAGGCTGCAGAAATGATTCATCTATTACTTAAGAAAAGAGAAGGAATACATGGCTATTTATAGGGCTTCTAAACCCTAACTCCTAATAGGACTCCTACTTAAGACTCTTACTTATAACCAACTCCTAATAGGACTCCTACTCAAGACTCCTATTCCCTTACAACTCCTAATTCTTCTCTAAGAAAAAACCTCCTACATGAATGCCCCTCACAATTAGGACTCTACTAGCTAGAGTCCTAACAGAATGTCCCTCTCAATTAGGATTCTCCTAGCTAGAGTCCTAACATTTTTACATGAATGTCCCTCTCAATTAGGACTCTCCAAGCTAGAGTCCTAACATGCACATCCGCCAAGTTCCGTCCTTCTTGCGTACAAGTAGCACCGGTGAGGAATAGGGGCTGCAACTTGGCCGAATCACCCCTGTTTCAAGCATCTCCTTACGATCTTTTCAATTTCATCTTTCTGGAGGTGAGGATATCGGTATGGTCGAGTGTTCGCTGGTGGCTTGCCCGGAAGGATTGGAATTCGATGGTCATGTTGCCGAGAAGGAGGAAGACCGTGCGGTTCAGAAAATATGTCGGCAAATTCAGTAAGCAATTGGGCAAGATTTTGATCTTCAATTTCTATTTTCTTCTCTTCTGGTTATGGCTAGAGATGCATCAAAAAGCCACCATTTACCTTGTGCAAAACTTTCTCCATTTGTTGGGTCGAAACAGTGGTAACGTTGCTTCTGCGCTTCCCGCGTAGGATGATCTGTTTGCCCTTACAGTAGAATTTCATAATTAATTTAGAAAAGTTCCAAGAGACATCACCTAGTATAGTCAGCCATTCTATACCAAGCACTACCTCATAGTCATCGATTGGTAGGAGGAAGAAATCGGTGATAATTTCTTGGTCTTGCAGTAATAGTTTCAACTGCGGGCATCTTTGATCGCACTTTAGGATTCTGTCATCGGCAACCTTTACATCGAACTTGCTGCAACCTTCAATATGCAGTGTCATCTGAGCAGCAACCTTACTATTCAGGAAGTTATTAGTGCTACCCGTGTCGATGAGAACAATGATCGGCTATTGTTTGAGAAGGCCTCTAACTTTCATCATTTGCGGATTTGAGTAGCCGGCTAGTGCGTGTACCGTAATGTTGGTCGATTGTGACTCTTCTTCCATATCTTCTTCTTCATGTTCAAGGCTCTCTTCTCGATGTTCAATGACCTCTTCTTCTACTGGTTCAATCATAAGAATTCTACCTTTTTTACAGCGATGCTCGTGGCTCCACGGCTCATCACAATGCCAACATAACCCCTTCGCAGATCGCTCCCGAAGTTCTTCTCTTGTTAACCTTTTCAGTGTAGGGACTCGGTTGATAGTAGCGGGGGCTGAGGGCTTTAGTATTGTAGGTCGTGGAGTGATCCTAGTCCTCCGGGCTTCATGGTTTAATCGCTCCTCTTGAAGTCGTGCGAAAGAGATGGTTGCCATAAGCGTGTATGGTTGTCGCGCCTTAACTTCTCCCCGGATCTCCGGCTTTAAGCCCTCAATAAAGGTCCCCAATAGTTGTTTTTCAGACTAATTACGAGCTTGATTAGATAACCTTTCAAACCTGGTTTGGTACTCCTAAATGGTGGAGGTTTGTCGGATCTTTGCTAGTTGTCTATCAATGTTCTCGTAATAAGTTGGTCCGAAGCGGATCAATAGTCCTTCTTTGAATTGTTGCCATGAAAGGACTCCATAAGTGTGTTCAAATCAGTCAAACCATTGTATGACATCCCCTTTAAGATGTATAGCTGCAATTTCCACCATTGATGCATCCGCAGTTTTATGGTATCGAAAATATCGCTCCGCGCGCGAGATCCAACCAATTGGGTCTCCTTCTTCCCATCTAGGGAAGTCCACTCTCATGCGCGAATAGTTGGGGTCGGTCATAGAGCCTCCCCTCTCTTGGAAGTCATCTCTTTGGGCATGATGTGATTGGTTAGAGCTCTCTCCTTGATGTGATTTCTTCGGGCTTGGTGGTCGGCCCAAACTGAATTCGGTAAGGAGAGTCTGAATCTTATCCTCCATTCGTGCCTCAAAGGCTTCAAATTTAGCATTGATTGCCTCCTTAGATGCCATAGTATATGACTCCAAATTTGTGATGTTAAGATCTCTCTTTTGTTGATGGGTTAAAGGCATGTATAGGTTTGATAGAAATCAGTGAAAGTTTGCTGCATAATTGTGTTGTCTTGTAAGAGCAGAATTATCGTCGAAGAAATAGCGGTTTCTTGACGAAATCTCCACCAAAAATTTGAGAGATTTGAGGAGGGAATTGACAATAATATCTTAGTTTATATGACAGAGAAAATATAGTATCAAGATCAAACAAACAGTACTATGCGGTTGAAATTCTGCAATGTATCTTTCGTTATAGAGATGAAAACTTTATGACGAAAAGTTTATGCAGCAATATAGGAACAATTTTTTTTTTTTTTTTGATTTTCGGATAGGGATAACTAAATTGCAGCAGTAGTAAGGTAGGAAACCAGAACCTATTGCAATTCACGGGATGATCCGCGGTGGTGGAGATGATGGCGGAAATTTGGCAATGATCTCTTAAGCAATTGTGGGAATTGCTTTGGGCGGTTGCGGAGGGTTGATTGATGGTAGTGGAAGGGCAATGAGATGCCAAGAACGCTGCTCTGATACAAGGTATTAGAACCCTTGCAGATTCTAAACTTGGGGTTGATCTCTTTAGGGGATCGGCCTCCTTGGAACTCTATAGGGGTTCCTCCCTCCAAGTTGCTGCTCAAAGGCTGCAGAAAAGATTCATCTATTGCTTATGAAAAGAGAAGGAATACATGGCTATTTATAGGGCTTCTAAACCCTAACTCCTAATAGGACTCCTACTTAAGACTCTTCTAACCAACTCCTAATAGGACTCCTACTCAAGACTCCTATTCTTTTACAACTCCTAATTCTTCTCTAAGAAAAAACCTCCTACATGAATGTCCCTCTCAATTAGGAATCTCCTAGCTAGAGTTCTAACTGAATGTCTCTCTCAATTAGAACTCTCCTAGCTAGAGTCCTAACATTGACCCACGTGGCCTTCCATCGTAAGGACCGATTCTCGGTGTAGGTTGAGTTAGTCGAGTCCCTCGAGGCTCACCTATATTATGATTCGCTATCTTGCCTATGACATAGAGATGTTACCGGTGAACTTAGGACATGGTATGCTTGGTCGAGTCCCTCGAGGGTATATCATCGAATCAGACTCATCTAGTAATGATGGTGTTGACTTAACCAAACATTATGGTTGGTCGAGTTCCTCGAGACCATGTTGATTCAAAGGTCGAACATGATATAAATCACAAGGAGTTGTGATCAGCAAGAGTTGCTTACCTTTCGGGCTTAGTGTGATTGGTCGAGTCCCTCGAGGTTACACTAAGACGCTGATTAGATCCCGATCCTCACTCAAAGTCTGCTGAAGTCTTCCGTTTCACGTGCTGAGGGTGTCGCATGACTTTCCAGTAAAATAGTGGGAGCATATTAAGATAGAAGTTCATATCTTGATTGTTTGTTTTTGTAAAATCTGCATGTTATTTATTTCTGCTGCATCTTTATTTTCAGAAAATGTCGCTTTTAAATCCCTTATGTGGCATACTTGATGTCAACCGCCTTATTGGTCCAAATTATACGGATTCGCTCCACAACTTGAGAATTATTCTCACGATAGAGAAAATCACATACGTCCTTGATACAGTGATGCCTATGCCCGAGGAAGGGGCAAGCGAGGATGAGATCGCTCGTTATGTGAAGTACATTGATGACTCCACTCTTGCTCAGTGTTACATGTTGGGGTCCATGACTCCTGAGTTACAAAGACAGCATGAAAAGATAGATATCAGATCCATTCTCCTACATGTTTGCATACTATTTGAGGAATAGAGAAAGATTCAGCGATATAAGATATCCAAGAGTCTCTTCCACGCTAGGATGACTGAGGGGACACCGGTTCAGAACCATGTCCTGAAGATGATTGAGTGGATAAAGAAACTCACAGGTCTAGGATGGTCCTAGAGGATAGCCTGTGTGTGGATCTTGTGCTTCAGTCCCTACCAGATTCCTTTTCACAGTTCATAATGAATTTTAATATGAACAAGCTTGAGGTAACTCTCCCTGAGCTCCTCAATATGTTGAGGGAGGCAGAGAACACTATCAAGAAAGAGAAGTCAGTTCTCTATACTGGTGAGACTAAAAAGAAAAGGAAAGCAGAAAAGTCCCTTAAGAGAGGCAAGGGCAAGACCGAGTAAAGCAAAGGTTGCTAAGAAAGACCCGACAAAGGACAAAGGCTAGTGCTTCCACTATAAAAAAGATGGGCATTGAAAGAGGAACTGCAAAGAGTACCATGCAGAGAGAGCGAAACAAAAGCTTGGAGAAGCTTCAAATACATTCATGGTCAATCTCCAATTATCAGATTTTTATGATAGTGCATTAGTATTGGATACTGGTATTGCTTAACACATTTATAATTTGTTGTACATTCTGATAAAGCCGAGGTGATTGGCGAGAGGAACATTGCATAATGATTTATTTATGCTAAACACTATTCCACATATCATGAATGTAAATGTGTCTAAGATGAGACGAGATGCGGTGAATAATGCATACTTGTGACATTGTAGGCTAGGTCACATCCTGAGGGAATGATTTAAAAGTTGCTAAAGGATGAATATCTAGATCCATTCGACTATGAGTCATATGCAACTTACGAGCCTTGCCTTCATGAAAAACTAACAACTCTCTATTTAGTCGAACTAGAGAGAGAGTCATTGAGCTATTGTAACTCATACATAGTGATGTATATGAACCCATGTCAACTCATATCATTAGTGGTTACTTCTACTTTATTACCTTTACTGATGATTTATCAAGGTATAGACATGTGTACTGAATTATGTTAGGAAATCATAGGGGGGCGACATCATATGCGCAGCGGAAGAACAAGAAAACAAAAATCCCCGATTCCCAAAAAGATGTTCATCGTCGTGCGAAGATTGGTGCGCAAAATCCGCAAAAACACAAAACTGCGTATAGAGATTGTGTTACCTAGGGAGATCGTATATCCCTGTTTCCTTGCAGATCCTTAGGAGAGGGTGAAGGAGGTCAAGCGTCCTCCTCTCTAGCGGTGATCCACACAGCAGGGTTGCGACAACGCTCCTCAAAACTCCAGGCCTACTCTGAGGTGGAGAGGGAGAGGAGAATAGGAAGGGCAAGCAAAGACTCTAGCCTATGAGGCTGTGAATCCCTCCTATTTATAGAGATCCCGTGTCAAAACCCTAATGGGTCCTTTCCCTAGTGGGTATTGGATCTGCATCCAATAAGACAAAGGGCTCCGTCGGATATCTCATATCCGAACCTCTACTCATCGCAATGCCTACCATATGTGTGTGACCCTCTAGGCCCAATATCGAGCTGGCCGTGAGTCATACCTGTCAGAACCCTTTCTAACTAAGTGAATTATTATCTCTGTAATAATTCACTCGACTCATCGACTACGGAAGTACTAGGCCACTACGCCGTAGTCCCCAGACGATACAGGGGAATCCAATCCATTGGACCTGTCTGTCCTCAGTTACCATGTACCTATAGTCCCTCATCCATCTAATATCCCAGAGACCGTATATCGAGCATGGTGCTGTCAGACCCATACGGTTTCTACTCGAGTCTCGCTCTAATCGGATTCTCCCGGAGAACTCTTTCTCTCTCAACCCGAATGACCCTAGCCAGGGATTTGTCTGAGCAAGAACACATGGGATATTCCTCTCATGATACCGAGAGTGGATGATCCTCTATCGACACTCAATAGCCCTCGTAAGGTCGACTACCACTCCCAATGACCAGCTGTACTAGATCTGGGAACAGCCAAACCTATAAGTCTGGTATCAAAGAGTGGAGCACTCATACAGGACATCCTTGGTGTCTCAAGTCTAAGAACCAGATACACCACTAGGACTACGGAATCGTTGTCTGACAATAAGGCATCATCAACCATCCAGCATTCCGTAAGCGGATCAATCAGTGAACTCATTCTCTAATGAGCACCTGTACTGTATCCCTAGTGTCCCTACACGAGCAGCTATGAAACCAGCTGCATCCATCATATGGACGGGTATACAGCACACCAGTCTATCCGGTTATCACGATGTCCCTCTCGAGTAACCTATGACCGGGATTATTTAGGATATGTGTTTAAAGGTGAATCGATCTCATTATCGTGATCTCATCACGATCCGATTCCCATTGCACAAATCCAAGGACATCACAATATATATGCATTTATGCAATAGTTATAAAGTGATATACGCCAAAATATAATAAGCAAAAAGATTCTGTATCAAGTCACACGTGCCATCACTCACGTGATTGGCTTGCTGGGCACTTATGACTAGCAAATTACAAGTCCAAGACCTTTGAGAAATTCAGAGAGTATAAAAATAAAGTTGAGAACTATACTGGAAAGAGTATTAAGACTTTTCGATCAAATCGAGAAGGTGAGTACTTAAGTACAGAGTTTACTCAGTTCCGCAAGGACCATAGGATATTATCCCAATGGACACCTTCTTATATACCTTAGCTCAATGGTGTATCTGAAAGGAGAAATAATACATTGTTAGATATAGTGTAGTCTATGATGAGTTTAGTTGACCTATCCATCTCATTTTGGGGATATGCCTTAGAAACCGCAGCTTACCTTCTGAATATAGTTCCAACTAAGTCGGTAGTGTCTACACCATATGAGATATGGAAAGGGAAGAAGCTCGATCTTAAGGTTATTAAGATTTTGGGCTGCCCTACCCACGTTAAAAGACACAACCCTGATAAGTTAAAATCAAGGACAGAGAGGTGCAAGTTCATGGGATACCCCAAGAAAACTTGTGGATGTTATTCCTATCATTTTGAGGACCAAAAGGTCTTTGTAACCAAGAGAGCGATATTCCTTGAGAAGGAACATATTTTTGGCAGAAATAATACGAGCATGATAGAGTTGAGCAAGGTTGGAGAACCTAGTTCAAGCACCACTCTACACCCCAAGTCTGTTCAGGTACCTAACACACAAGTTCCAACTTTACGTAGGTCCGAAAGAGTATCATATCCTCCTGAGAAATATGTGGGACATATTGGATAAGAGGATGTTGAGAATATTGATCCTCAAACCTACGAGGAGGCTATTATGAGTATGACTCTGAAAAGTGGTAAGAAGCCATGAATTCTGAGATGGATTCCATGTACTCCAACAAAGTTTGGAGCCTAGTTGATACGCCTGAGGGTATTGTACCCATCGGTTGCAAGTGGATCTTTAAAAAAAGATCGGAGTAGATGAAAAGGTACAAACCTATAAAGTGAGGCTAATGGCTAAGGGGTATCGTCAAAGGCAAGGTGTTGATTATGATGAAACATTGTCACTCGTAGCCATGCTAAAATCCATTTGAATTCTATTGGCTATTGCAGCACACTATGATTATGAGATCTGGCAGATGGACGTGAAAACTGCATTCCTCAATGGCAACGTCAAGGAGGAGGTGTATATGATATAGCCCGAAGGATTCGTGTCCAAGGATTGCCCAGATAAGGTATGCAGGTTGCTTAGGTCCATTTATAGACTAAAGTAAGCTTCCCGAAGTTGGAACATAAGATTTGATGAGATAATCAGATCTTATGACTTCGTTAAGAACGAAGATAAGCCTTGTATGTACATGGAAGTAGGAGCGCTACCACCTTCTTGGTGTTATATATGGATAACATCCTGATCATTGGGAATAATGTAGGAATGCTATCCACAGTAAAGGCTTAGTTATCTAGACACTTCTCCATGAAGGACTTAGGGAAGCATTCTATATCATGGGGATTCAGATATATAGAGATAGATCCAAGAACATACTTGGCTTGTCCCAATCTAGGTACATAGACATCATTGTCAAAAGGTTTGGTATAGAAAATTCCAAGAGAGGTCTCATACCGATAAGACATGACATATCGCTTTCTAGGAGTATATCCCTAAAGACTCTTAAAGAAAGGGTGAACATGGATAAAATACCCTATGCCTAAGAGATAGGGTCTATCATGTATGTCATGCTATGTACCAGGCCTGATATAGCACATGTTCTAAGTGTCACGAGCAAGTATCAGGCGGATCTAGGCTTAGAGCACTAGAAAGCAGTAAAGTGTATCCTTAAGTACTTGAGAAGGACTAAGGATCTTTTACTAGTATATGGAGGTAGCAGTCTCAGGGTTAAACGCTACACAGACTCGAGTTTTCAATCTGATGTCGATGATAGCAAGTCGAATTTGGGGTATGTGTACACCCTAAATGGAGAAGCAGTGTGCTAGAAGAGTTCCAAGCAAGATACTGTTGAATCTCGGATTTTGATGATGAAGTCAATTGTCATTTGTTATCTAATCTATATGTTGAGATAAGTGTGCAGGATTAACTACGATGAAAGTGAGATATGCAGCAGGAATTGCGCCGGAGTCAAGACATTGATCACGTTGGGAGTTCGAGAGTTCGACGGAAGTTCGGACAGTCGTTGGAGGTTCTGTGGGAACAAATCCGAGAAGTCCATAAGCTTGCCAAAGAAGCTCGTCGAAACTCGCCAAGTGAATCGTCGCAAGTCCAGGAGTTTGCCGGAAGTCCGCAGGAGCATCACCGAGGGTTCATCGGATGATCGACGGAAGTTCGCCGGAAGCTCGCTGGAAGAAGCGATTGACGCACCAGAGCAAGTTGCAGTAAATGTCTTAGGAAAAATCATAGTTAGCACATTGATTAAGTTGGAAATGGGAGGTGATCCCATTAACTTAATCTTGGGGCAATTGGGCTCCTGAAAAACCCAAATTGGGCCGAATGGATCAACCAATTCGGACCCTGATTTCTGCCAGGCGGTTGAACCGCCCAAGGCAGGAGGTTGCACCGCCTGGGCTCAGTCTTCGAGCGAGACTGGGAGGTGCAACCGCCCCAGCCAGGCGGTGGCACTGCTTGGGGCTCAGTCTCCGAGCGAGACGGGGCGGTGCAACCTCCCCTGACAGGAGGTGGCACCGCCTGAGCTCAGTCTTCGAGCTCTACCAGGCAATGCAACCGCCTCAGTCAGGAGGTGCAACCGCCTGAGCTCGGTCTTCGAGCTCTGTTAGGAGGTGCAACCGCCCCTGACAGGAGGTAGCACCGCCAGAGGCTCAGTCTTCGAGCTCTACCAGGCAGTGCAACCGCTCCAGTCAGGAGGTGCAACCGCCTAATCTCGGAATTTCGAGAATTGACAGTTTTGAGCTCCAAATTTGAACTGGGTTGGGGCCTATAAATACCCCACCCATTCAGCACTGAAAGGCAGCAATTTAACACTGAAATCTTGATCCTTTTCTGTGATTATTAGAGCTCAAAATTGTTATAAAGGCCAAAAGTTCTTCTACCTCTGTTCTTCCAAGTTCTAAGTTGTAAAGAGAGGAGAGAAAATTTCTGTAAGGGTTGTCTCCTAAGCCCGTCAAAAGGAGTGAAACTGTAAAAGGGTGATTGGCCTTCGCCTATTGAAGGAAGGCCTCTAGTTGACGTCAGTGACCTCGTCGGTGGAGGAAGCCAAAAGTGGAGTAGGTCAAGATTGACCGAACCACTCTAAATCTCGGTTTGCATTTACTTTGAGCATATTATCTTTACTGCAAACCTCCTCTGAAGCTTACTACTTTCTGCGCATATATGATTGGGTTTCAAGCTTTGCACTTTCTGAATCAGCGTTTAGATGTAAATCTGATTTTTCGTACGATCATCATAGTTCAAATTATGTTTACATTTTGACTTTTACCATAACTGCAAACTACCTTTATATCCTTGCTTAAAACTGTATCTCGTCTAATCAAGTGATTTACGAATCAACATTTAGACGTAAATCAGTTTCTTCGTACGAACGTCGTATTTTAGCTTGCGCTTATATTCTGGTTTTCATCATAACTACAAACAGCCTTCATAGATTGACTTTAACATCATCTTGCTTGATCTTAAGTTAAAGTAATCTTAGAATCGGCTTTCAAACAGAAATCGTTTTCATCGTTCAAACGCAGTTTCGTTTTAATCGCAGAAAGTTTTCCGCTGCACTAATTCACCCCCCCCCCCTCTTAGTGCTCTTGATCCTAACAATTGGTATCAGAGCGGGGTTAACTCTCTAACGGATTAAAACCCAAGAGAGATGGCATACGCCGGAAACCAAGAGGGCCATTCTATTACACGTCCACCCATGTTCAGTGGGATGGACTACACCTATTGGAAGACCCGAATGAGGATCTTTCTTATTTCTATGGATTTTGAACTTTGGAATCTTGTCGAAAACAAATTTTCGAAGTCTTCTCTTCCAATGATTGATTGGAATGAATTGGAGAAGAAGGCTTTCGCTCTTAATGCAAAGGCTATGAATGCCTTATTTTGTGCACTTGATAAAAACGAGTTTAACCGTGTTTCAACTTGTGAAACCGCATTTGATATTTGGCACACACTCGAAGTAACTCACAAAAGCATAAGTAGAGTGAAAGAGTCAAAAATCAATCTTCTGTTACATTCTTTCGATCTTTTCCGGATGAAACCGAGTGAAACCATTGGCGACATGTTTACCCGTTTCACGGATGTCGTCAACGGTCTAAAAGGACTCGGAAAAAGTTTTTTGGATTTTGAGCTCGTAAATAAGATTCTAAGATCCCTTCCTAAGAGTTGGGATCCTAAAGTCACTGATATTCAAGAGGCAAAAGATCTACGTAATTTCCCTCTTGAAGAACTAATCGGGTCATTAATGACCTACGAGATGACTTATAAAACTCATGAAGAGCAAGAAGATATCCTTTCAAAGAATAGGAAGGATATGGCACTTAAAACTTCAGAAGGCCACTTGAGAGAAAACTCAAGTGATGAGGACTGTGATGATGACTTGGCACTTCTAACAAGAAAATTTAAAAAATTCTTTAAAAGAAACAAGTTTAAGAATAACACAAAAAATAAACTTGAACCCAAGAAGGACCAAGTTATTTGCTATGAATAAAAAAAGCCGGGACATTACAAGAGTGATTGTCCCCAAGTCAAAAAGAGAACTTCAAAGAAGAAGGCGCTCAAAGCAACATGGGATGACTTGAGCGCGTCCGAAGAAGAGGAGTCCAACACCGAGCAAGTTGCTCATTACGCCTTAATGGCCATCGGAGATGAGGTAACAAATTTAATAGATGCAGATTTATCATTTGATGAATTATTAAATGACTTCCATGACTTATTTGATGAATGCAAGATTATTAATAGAAAATACAAATCGCTAAAAAAGGAGCATAATAGTCTTACTTGTAATTTTGATAAGTTAAAAACTGAATATCATGATAGTTTAAATTCATGCATCAAATGCTATGATCTTGAAACTCTCCAAAAAGAAAACTTGCTACTTAAGGATACCTTGAAGAAATTCGAGGTTGGTAGCAAATCATTGAACATGATCCTTGTAAACAAGGGTCATGTTCCCAAAAGAAGTGGAATTGGATTTGTGAGAAGTTCTCACCAAAATCCAACCACCTTCATGAAAGGCCTCATCTTACATGTTCGACACCAAAACAAATGCAACTTTTGTTGTAAATTTGGACACAAAACGCATTATTGTCCATTCAAGAAAATTAGTCCAAACAAATTGATTTGGGTTCCTAAAGGAACCATGATAAATTCTATGCAACATAATAGACAATGTAGATCTATTTGTGAGGCACCCAAAAGCAAATGGGTACATAAAAATCATCCCTTCCTGTAAAAACATTAAAAACATAATATATATATATATATATATATATATATATATATATATATATATATATATATATATATATATATATATATAGGTTGGAGCAAGAAATAATATTCTGCTCCTTGGATTCTCGATATTCATGACCCAAGATCCAAAAAGGAACTCGCAATGCTCTCTAGCCTAAATAACAGATGGAGATTATAAATTTAAAATCACAAATATGATTTAGATACAACCTTATTTGATTTTTCGGAATTAGAAACGTATGATTCTTAAATTCACATATCCTCTGGATTTTCGAACCCATCAACTTCATCCCTTCATAACTTTCGAATCCAACTCTGTATCATGAACTGACTAAGTCAGTCATGAACTTGCAAGGCTTACCAACTTGAACAAACTATCACAAACATGTGTATGACATTGAGAGTATGCACGTTAAAAGATCTATCTTGATCGTGCAAAAGTTCTTGTCTTAAAATGAAAACTCTTACGTAATTACGTAAGTAAAGTTGATTGCTCTAAATGAAAATTCTTCTCAAGACAAAAACTCTCAAATCAGATTACACTGCGATCAGAACAAGTGCT
Organism: Musa acuminata AAA Group; assembly: GCF_036884655.1. Lineage (NCBI taxonomy): Eukaryota > Viridiplantae > Streptophyta > Magnoliopsida > Zingiberales > Musaceae > Musa > Musa acuminata. The sequence continues at coordinate 27,248,266 of NC_088335.1, forward strand.
CACTGCCTGCAGGCGGTGGCACCGCCCCAGCTGGAGGTAGCACCTCCAGCTATCACGTGTTGCAAGCGGTTGCACCGCTCCAGCCAGAGGTGCAACCACCCGCAACTCTGCCCTTTTTAACCCAAGCTAGGGCCGGCGGTGAAACCGACCCCAACTCACTCCCTTCCCCTCTCTACTCCTCCAAGCCTCCTCCATCCCCATTTCTCCCCTCATAGCATCCCAAATACCCCTCATTTCGGAGCAAAACATCAACAATCCTTCCCTCTCTGGAAGATCTCACTAAGGTACTCTCTAAGAAGCCCTTAAACTCTGTTTTTTGATTCATTTACTCTTGCTCATCACTATTCTTCTAAACAGCAGTAGTTATGGGATCTAGAAGATCCTAAAGGGACAAAAGAAAGAGGAGATTAGTAGAAGATTTTGATCTCACCCTTTTCGATTCAAAATACCTTGCTGAAAAATTTTCCTCTTTCGAACTTAGGAGTGTCAATAAGGGAAAATACGTAGATTTAAATGAACTAAGAGACTTAGAGACAATCCAATGGTTTGCAAACTTAGATCTACTTCCTATTTTGTAAATAAACGAACCTATCTATCCAAGACTTGTTAGATTATTTTACAACAACATACAAATAGATGAAGAAGAAAGAATGTCTACCTATCTTTTAGGACAACACATCTCAATTACGGATAAATTCATTTGCGACATGATAGGCATTCCCATAAAAAGTAGAGGACTTTACTTTAGAGGATCATGGGATGATGAAACTGTTGGAATAACATATGTTGAAGCCTTAGGAATAATTTTTGCCAATCCCAACTTAGCATTTGTTCCTAAAAGTTATGAACATCTACTGCCTCTAAACACTAAGGTACTTCATCATATCCTAACTAGCATCATTCTCCCTAAACAATACCATCATGATGAAGTAAGCCAATTAGAATTAGGAACTATGTATTTGATCATGAAAGGACATGACATTTGTCTTGGTTATCTTATCCAACAAAACATGTTAGAACTATCTTGTCGATCTTGTCGATGTTCAAGCCGTTCTTGTCTTTGTTCGAATCGGTCCATCTGAATCCCAATATCTTCGACAGATGATGTATGAGTTTGCTCAAATGGATGTGTTTCCTTAAAGGGACAGATCGGAGGAGATTGGGTACCCCTAAAGACTGGTGTTTTCGGTTTTGGTTCAGGTTGAGGGGGATTAGTTCTTCTTGGCATTCTAACCCAGTTACCGTTTCTATAAAAACATCTTAATCGGTGAAGTAGATTTTTATTTATTATGCTAAATCTATCTACTTTTATTACTTCTTCTTCCGGTGGTATTAGAATATCGTAGGCTTTCATTATTCTAGTGATTATACCACCATATGGGAGCATCATGTTTTTCTTAGATAGTTCTAACATGTTTTGTTGGATAAGATAACCAAGACAGATGTCATGTCCTTTCATGATCAAATACATAGTTCCTAATTCTAATTGGCTTACTTCATCATGATGGTATTGTTTAGGGAGAATGATGCTAGTTAGGATATGATGAAGTACCTTAGTGTTTAAAGGCAGTAGATGTTCACAACGTTTAGGAACAAATGCTAAGTTGGGATTGGCAAAAATTGTTCCTAAGGCTTCAACATATGTTGTTCCAACAGTTTCATCATCCCATGATCCTCTAAAGTAAAGTCCTCTACCTAGCACGACCCCCTCTTAGTGCTCTTGATCCTAACAAATACTATTGCTGACTCGACCATAGAGGCAGAGTACATTGCTGTAGTAGAGGTAACAAAAGAGGGAGTCTGAATGAAGAAGTTCATTATAGATCTGGGGTCATGCTGGGTAGTGAGGAGCCGATTTCCTTATATTGCGACAACTACGGGGCGATTGCTCAAATGAGGGAACCCGGATCTCATCAGAAGTATTCTGAGGAGGTTCTAACTTATTGGAGAGATCATGACCCGAGGAGATGTAGCAGTGGAAAGAGTTTCATCCAACGATAACATTATAGATCCACTAACAAAGCCGATGTTTTAGATTATCTTTGAGCGTCACAAGAGTCTAATGGGGATCAAACACATAGATGATTGGCTTTAGGTCAAGTGGGAGATTGCTAGTCATATGGACAAGTCAATCACGTAAGTGATGGCACATGTGACTTGACACATAGTCTTTTCGCTTATTATATTTTAGCATTTATCACTTTATATTGCTTGTTGTATATATATATATATATATATATATATATATATATATATATATATATATATATATATATATATATATATTGTGATGTCCTTGAATTTATGCAATGGGAATTGGATCGTGATGAGATCACAATAACGAGACCTATTCGCCTTTAAACACATATCCTAAATAATATCGATCATAGGTTACTCGAGAGGGACATCGAGATAACCGGATAAACTAGTTTGTTATATACCCGTCCATATGATGGATGTATCTGGTCTCATAGCTACTCATGTGGGGACACTAGGGGTATAATACAGGTGCTTATTGGGGAATGAGTTCACTGATTGATCTGCTTATAGAATGCTGAATGGTTGATGATGCTTTATTGTCAAATAATAATTCCATTATCCTAGTGGTGTATCTGGTTCATAGACTTGAGACATCAAGGATGTCCTGTATGAGTGCTCCACTCTTTGATACTAGACTTATAGGTTTAGATGTCCTAGATCTAGTACAACCGGTCATCGAGAGTGATAGTCAACTTTACGAGGGCTATTGAGTGTCGATAAAGGATCATCCACTCTTAGTGTCATGAGAGGAATGTCCCATGTATTCTTCCTCAAACAAATCCTTAGCCAAGGTCATTCATATAGAGAGAAAAAGAGTTCTCTATGAGAGTCTGATTAGAGCGAGACTCGAGTAAAAACCGTATGGGTCTAATAGCACCATGCCCGGTATACGATCTCTAAGATATTAGATGAATGCGAGACTATAGGTATACGATAACTAAGGACAGACATATCCAATGGATTGGATTTCGTTATATCGTCTAGGGACTACGGTATAGTGGCATGGTACATCCGTAGTCGATGAGTCAAGTGAATTATTATTAAGATAATAATTCACTAAGTCAGAAGGAGTTCTGACAGGTATGACTTATGGCCAGCTCGATATTGGGCCTAGAGGGTCACACACATATGGTAGGCATTGTGATGAGTAGAGGTTCAAATATGAGATATTCATCGGAGCCCCTATCTTATTGGATATCCAATAAGCCCCTGAATTATAGATCTTATGGATGAGATCTAATAAGAACCCATAAGAAATTATTGGATAGAGATCCACTAATCTAAGATGCTTGGGTAATTGGATGGAGATCTAATACCAATTAGGGGAGGATCCATTAGGGTTAAGTTAACATGGGACCTCTATAAATAGGAGGGATTCAATAGTTTATAGGCAAGTGTTTTTTGCTTCCTCTCCTATTCTCCCCCCCTCTCAATCTCAAAGTAGGCTTGGAGTTTTGAGGAGTCTCATCGTAGCCCTAATGCTTGGATCATCACAAGAGAGGAGACCACTTGACCTCCTTCACCCTCTCCTAGGGATTCAGGGATATATAATCTCCCTAGATAATACAATCTATCTCACACGTGATTTTCTATTTCATGGATTTTTTACACTAATCTTCGCATGACGACTGATGAGGGTAATAATGGCGACATGACGCGCCATGACGTCAGCCACGCCTGGATGACACTCTGCCCGAGGAAGAGAGCAATAATGCCGACTCGATGTGTGCCGACGTCACCCGCTCTCAGACAACGACTTCATCGTTGTCTAGGCCCGCACGCTTGGTCGAGGTGGAGGAGGACAATGACCGAGGCTCGCCCATACCCTACGGCAGTTCAGTTCTCCACGCAACGCCAATGGCAATGTCAGATGCCATTAGAGGTACGGTCCTGCTCCTACGGGCAGGCACATCAGGTAACACTAAACTTACCTATAAATACCCCCGAGTTCTAAATGAAAAGAGGGAGGCACTTCTTCATACAAAAATCCCCTCTGCATCCATTGACTTGATCGTCGGAGGGGTCGGGCCAAGCTTCCGACCCGACCTGTGTGCAGGTGCGAGAACGGGGTCGCCTCTTCCTGGTGCCGCAGCAAAAGCTTTCCTCCCGACGTGACATCTCGATCGGACTGCCGTAATCGGCCACCAAGAGATCTCGAGGGACGCTGCGCGAGATCCCCGTCATTCGGACCCCCGACCAAGCCGCGTCGGGCCCGAGGCCACGGCATAAAGTTGTTTACACCAACAGAGTGGCGCTAGAAGGAGGGCATCCGAATGTCAAGCGATCAGCAGATCCACTCTGACGAACCCGCGGCTCTTGGATTGCCCACGATCAGCACCCCGGGAGAACGTCCCCCGCGTGATGAAACCCGAGATGAACGCCCCGCCGCAACGTCGGAACGCTACTGGCGGTTGTTCAACGACCCGGGTTTATCGCCACCTGACGGTGCCCCCGCCGGCCCGTCGCCGGTATTGCCCGAGGCCTTTCACGACCTCGCTCATCAAGTTCGAGCTCTGACGGGCGTGGTGCAAACTATCATCCCGCTCGTCTCCCAACCGACGCCCCTGCATATGACCCAGCCTTTGCAACAGTAGGGGGCCCCCACCCGAACTCATGCGCCACTTCCCGAGCTCCCCACTTCGCCTCGGAACCGAATGACCTAGCCCGGGAACCGAGAGGCGGAAGATACGGCAAGTCGCCCGGAGCCTGAGGCACCATCTGCGGACTCGACGAACGCCCTGCGAGCCCAGTTGCGCCTTGTTAGTCAACGACTCGATGAAGTGCAGCAGGAAGTTTGCAGGTCAAGGGGAGAGCTCGGGGTGGACGGACACCAAGGGTCCCCGTTCGCGCCTGAAATACAAGATCAAGTGATTCCACCGCATTTCCGGCTCCCTTCGCTGGATGCCTACGACAGTGCCGCTGACCCAGCGGACCATATAGCCGCTTTTCGTGCCCAGATGGCACTATATAGGACTTCTGACGCCTTGATGTGCAGAGCGTTCCCAACGACTTTGAGGGGGCCAGCCCGCGCGTGGTACAGCGGCCTGAAGACCGGGACCATCACCTCCTTTGACCAACTCGCATGAGACTTCGAGCTTAACTTCCTGGCCTACGCCCGACCAAAGCCATCCGTGGCGTTGCTCCTCGGACTCAACCAAAGGGAGGACGAGACCCTCTCCCATTTTGTGAACCGCTTTACGACGCAAATTCGGGGACTATTGGATGCTCACCCCTCTCTGTTAATGCAGACATTCATGATAGGCCTGCGGCCTTCCAGGTTCTTTTGGTCTCTTGTGGAGCGACCCCCCACCGCGGTACCCGAGATGCTTCAGCGAGCGAGCCAGTTCGTCGCCGCCGAAACATGGATGGCCGGGAGGCATGAAGAGCACAAGAGGGTAAAGTCGGAGCCGCCCCAGCAGCACCAATCCGCCACGTCCCGGCGTAGATTGGACAAATCCGACCCGTTGACATCAAGGCCCCCTCTCCCCGCCTTGAGCTCGTCCCGAACAGAAATATTTCTCCACATAAGGGAGAAGGGACTACTCAAAGACCCCCACTCGATGAGGAGCCCGCAAGAACTTGCAGACCATTCAAAATATTGCCGCTTCCATCGGCAGCATGGGCATGACACTAAACAGTGTCATGAGTTGAAAAGGCAGATCGAGGAGCTCATTCGTAGAGGGCATCTCGGCCAGTACCTTCGGCCGGACAAGGAACGTTCGCCGTGCCTGGAAGGTCCCATCGAGCAACACATCGACGTGATAGCTGGCGGCCCCGCTTCTGGCGGGGGCTCCATGACGGGAAGAAAGGCATACGCCTGAGCCGCCTCGGCCGAAGCTCCCAGTCACGGGCCCGAGCCCAAGGTCACTTTCCCGGCCGGAGCATCCGAACAACCCGAGCATGACGATGCTCTCGTGATATCGGCCAGGGTCGCCAATGCGCAAGTAAGAAGGATCATGGTCGATACCGGGAGCTCGGCCGACATACTTTACTTCGATGCCTTCCGAAAGCTCGGCTTGGCTAGGGAGAATATGAAGCCGATGTGCTCGGCGCACACTAGATTCACCGGAGATTCAATCTCACCGCTGGGGGCTATCACTCTGCCCTTAACCTTAGGGGCCCCGCCAAGGTCGAAGACGGTAATGACCACTTTCCTAGTGGTCGACCTCCCCATCGCGTACAACGCTATTCTCGGTCGCCCGACCCTCAACAAAGTCAGAGCCGTTGTCTCAACTTACTACCAAACTGTAAAGTTCCCACTCATGCCGGGGTCGGGGAAGTCACGGGAAGCCCTCGAGAATCCAAGCGTTGCTACCTGACCGTCGTCTCGTTACACAAGAGAGCAAGGATCGAACCACCGCTGGAGGATCCTCGGGAGACAAAGAAACCAACCCCCCATCCCGAGCCGAGGGGATCCACCGTCGACTTGCCACTGCTAGAAGGACAGCCAGATCAGACGGTCAAAATCGGGTCGGAGCTACCCGAGCAGGAGCGAAGGCAGCTCGTCGGCTTCCTACAGAAAAATGCCGACGTCTTCGCCTGGTCGCCGTCGGACATGACGGGCGTCGACCCGGAGGTCGCACAACATCACCTCAATATTTCACCCGACGCTCGCCCTGTAAAGCAAAAACCTAGACGGCAAGCCCTTAATCGGCAACTTGCCGTACGAGCAGAAGTGGGTCGACTTTTAGCGGCGGGCTTCATAGAAGAAGTCAGATACCCCCGATGGCTATCCAATGTAGTCCTCGTAAAGAAACCCAATGGAAGCTGGAGGATGTGCGTTGATTACACCAGTCTCAACAATGCATGCCCAAAGGATTGCTACCCCCTCCCAAAGGTCGACCAATTGGTCGACGCAACGACCGGACACGCCCGCCTCTCATTTATGGATGTCTTCTCGGGATACAACCAGATCAGAATGGCGCCCGAAGACCAAGAGCATACGGCCTTTCTCACCGATCAAGGGGTATACTTTTATAAGGTCATGCCTTTCGGATTAAAAAATGCTGGGGCTACATACCAGAGAACAGTGAACAAGATGTTCGCCCACCAGATCGGACGGAACATGGAAGTTTACGTTGATGACATGATTGTAAAAAGCCAAGAGGCAGGAGCTCACCTTGCCGACCTGGCCGAGGCATTCGTCACGCTGCGCAAGTTCAGCATGCGACTCAACCCTGCAAAGTGTGCTTTCGGCGTCATCTCGGGAAAGTTCCTCGGGTTCATCATACACGAAAGAGGAATTGACGCCAACCCAGAGAAGGTCCAGGCAATCATCAACATGTAGTCGCCTCTGACGATCAAAGACCTGCAACGCCTTAACGGGAGGCTCGTCGCCATGTCTCGTTTCCTTGCCCGATCGGGCGATCGCTGCCTCCCCTTCTTCAGGGCGCTAAAGAACCCGAAGAATTTTCAGTGGACGGCGGAGTGCGAGGAAGCCTTCAAACAAATAAAGCAACACTTGGCCAGCCTCCCCCGGCTTGCCTCAGTCTCTCCTGGGGAGAAGCTAGGCCTCTACCTGGCTGCCTCCCGGCATGCAGTCAGTTCCGTTCTGATCAAAGAAAACTCCGGTGAATAGCTGCCGGTCTACTATGTCAGCCACGTCCTGAACGGGCCCGAGGAACGTTACCCACCGATTGAGAAACTCACACTCGCACTTGTGCTGTCGGCCCGGAAGCTACGCCCCTATTTCCAAGCTCACCCAATGGAGGTCATCACTGACCAACCACTTCGGCAGATCTTGTCTAAATTTGATGTTACAGGACATCTTCTCAAATGGGCAGTGGAGCTCGGCGAGCATGATGTACGATACGTGCCCAGGACCGCTATCAAAGCCCAGTCGGTGGCCGACTTCATCGCAGAATTAACCCAGATCGAGGACGTGGGTCTCGAGCAACCTCCCGAAGCATGGGTCCTGCACGTGGACGGATCGACCAACTCAAAGGGCGCAAGTGCGGGGCTGGTGCTGCTAGCTCCCGACGGGCAGTCGTTCGAGCGTTCCCTCCACTTCGGGTTCCAAGCCACTAACAACGAGGCGGAATACGAGGCACTCCTAGCAGGACTCAGGTTGGCCCTCGAAATGCAGGTGGTCACCATACACGTCCTCACCGACTCGCAGCTGGTAGCCAAGCAACTCAGTGGGGGATACGAGGCTCGGGACCCGATCATGGCGAAGTACCTGGCACAGGTAAAGAACCTAACGGCCAAATTCCCTCATTTTACATTATCTAATGTCCCGAGGGGAGAGAACGAGCGAGTCGACGCGCTAGCTAAGCTGGCATCAAAGTCGGCCCCCGAAGCCCGGCCTGAGGTCGAGGAGCTCCCTGCCCGTGCCATCGAAATCGCAGCTGCAGCCTCGGGCGGCGCACCAATCACATGGGTACAAGAGTTGCTACGCTTTAAGAGGGACGGGACCCTTCCCCCCGACGAGGCTACAGCTCGGCGCCTGTGCCGTACGCATTCATGGTACTCTGAGGTGGGCGGACGGCTTTATAAGCGGTCCTTCACATATCCCCTCCTATGGTGCTTGGAGCCCGACGAAGCTCGGACGGTTCTAGCTGAGGTCCACGAAGGGGTCTACGGGGAGCACATCGGCGGGTGAACCCTGGCGCACAAAATACTTCTCCAAGGTTACTACTGGCCGACCATGTGTCGGGACGCGAAGGCCTACGTGCAGCGGTGCAATTCGTGCCAAGAACACGCCCGCGCGCCCCGGCAACCCGCGGTCCCACTCACCCCCATCAATTGCGCATGGCCGTTCGCACAGTGGGGTTTGGACCTGCTCGGACCTTTCCCGCCAACCTCGGGACAGTGGAAATACATTGTCGTGGGAGTGGATTATTTCATAAAGTGGGTTGAGGCCGAGCCACTAGCGACGATCACGGAGCGTCAAATTGAAAAGTTCATATGGAGGAACCTAGTGACTCGGTTCGGCTTGCCCAAAACCATCATTATAGATAACGGGCCTCAGTTCACCGGTAGAAGGTTCCGGGAGTTCTGTGCCAGCCACGGCATCCAGCTAAGGTTCAGCTCGGTGGCTTATCCTTAGACGAATGGGCTAGCGGAGGTAACCAATCGGTCCATTCTAGGCGGGCTCAAAAGAAGAGTGTCCGTAGCCCGATCGGCCTGGACGGACGAACTCCCGAGCATCTTATGGTCATTACGCACCACCCCTAAGACCGCGACTGGAGAGTCCCCCTATAGTCTCGCGTTCGGAACCGAAGCTGTCCTACCGCCCGAGGTAGCCATTGCCACCCTTCGGACAGGAAACTACGATGAGAAAATCACGAACGAAGGACTTCGAGCCGGCCTCGACATGCTCGAGGAGCGGTGTGCCGACGCACACTTGAAGGCCCTCTCTTATAAAAGAGCTGTCGCAAGGAGCTACAACCGGAAGGTATGACCCCGACCAATTAAGTTAAACGACCTAGTCCTACACAAGACCGAGGTCAGCGACCCGACCCGAGCGAGGGGGAAGATGGCCCCCAAATGGGAGGGACCTTATTGGGTCATCGAGGTAACCTGACCGGGTACATACCGGCTCGCGACAATGGATGGTTCCTCCGTGCCGAGAACATGGAACGTCTAGAACCATAAGAAGTTTTTCGTTTAAATGGAGAAGTTTTTCGTCTAAGGGAAGAAGCTTCCGTCTAAGGGAAGAGGAAGAAGTCGGGCGAGCCACAAGAAAAATTTTCCTTTGTTCTTCTTGGCCAAGAACATGGAACCTCCAGAACCTTAAGAAGTTTTTCGTTTGAGGGAAGAAGTCTTTCGTCTAAAAGAAGAAGCTTTTCGTCTAAAGAGTCGGACAACACACGAGAAGAAAAATATTTCTTTTACTTCAAAAACTAGGAATTATAGGACTCGACCATGACAGGACTCGATGATTACAAAAAGAGAAGAAATGAAGATCATAGGACTCGACCCTGACTCAGTTGAGCCGACCACCAAAAAATGTTACAAAATTCTGCCCTAATCGTCGGGACCCCCGACGCTATCGTCGAAGGGAACCTCATCCGGCATATCTACGTCTAAATCCTCAGGATGCGAGGCAAAAGGATCCACCTCGACTTCCAGCCCGAGGTGGCACAATCTGAACCGGCCCAGGGCGATCCGGTACCCGTACTCATAAGTGACCTGCCCCGACCGGACCAACCCGAGCTGAAAGCCCGAGGATTGCTTGTAATCCTCAATTATTTCCTTGTCTTTTTCTGGCCGTCGATCCCGCTCGGCAGCCAGAGCCTCTGAGGCCCCCTTCACCTCAGCTAGGGCCCCTTCCAGCTTTTGGATCAGGGTGACCGCCTCGTCCTGGGCCAGGCGAGCCTCGAACTGTGTCACCCTCAGGAGCCCTTGGAGACCCTCCTTCTCCTCTTCAGCTGCCTTCGCCTCGGATTTAAGGTGAAGGACCTCCACCTCCAACACCGACGTACACTAATCCGCCGCCCCCGCCTCAGATTTGAGGCACGTCACCTCCGCCTCGAGCTCCGAGGAGCGCTGCTCTGCCGCCGCTACTGCCTCTGGAGCTGCCCCCGCGCGGACCTCCTCGAGCTGCTTGCGCAGCTCGGCATTCCGGTCGCACAAGATGTCGAGGGCCCGACCTGCGTCGTGCACGCGGTTCGCCAACGCCATCGTGTAGTGTTGGCCCTGCAAAGGAAGAGTCAGAACCATTCTCGGACGAACAGGAGGTCGGGGTCCAATAGCGAGACGCTTACCCACAGCAATGACTTCGCGGATTTGCCTAGCAAGACATCCGATGGCATGGTATACAGCTCGCGAGCCATATCTCGATGAAGCCCTCCTCGGATGAATGCGGCTGCAGTTTCCCCGTCAGCCCATACCCGGGTCCCGCGGGTCAGCCCCCCCCAGCGGGCCGCCAACTGGTCGGAGGGTTGGCCCTCCGAAAGCTCGCCCATCAAGCGCGCCTGGTAGGACTCGTTCGGTGCCCCCGCGGGGAGACGACACAAGTCCCGAATCGAGGGCTCCCTGGGCGCTTTTCCTGCCCCCTCGTTACTCGGTCCAGCCTCCCCCCGGCCATGTCCCCGTCGCCGGTCGCGTGAGCCCGGCTCCACCGCCACCTCACATGCCCGAGCCCTCAGTGGAGTCGGTTTCTTTGGGGCAGCAACCTTGGCCTTCTTCCGAGGACGGCCGGCCTCGAGCTCCACCGGCGCCTCCCTCGTACCGATGCCCGGGCCGGCCGGACGACGCGGGGATGTGGTCGACGAAGAGCGCCCTCCGTGCACAGCAGTGAGGTTCACCATTTCTTCACGAAAACACCGAGCTCGGTCAGAATACCAAAAACATGAAGACCTGCCACTACCTTTTTTAAGGCATACCTCGAGGCATTAGGCTCAGACCCGCCTCGACCAGCCACGCCTCGGTCATCTTCCGGATGACTCGGTAGGCCAGGAGGATCTCCTTCAGTCTTCGAAGGGCCTGGCGCTCCTCCTCATCCAGAACCGGGGCGGTGTTGTCGACGGCACACGCCGCCCACCGGAGCCCAAAATTCCAACCCTCCGGATGGCATACGTAAAAGAAACGCTCCTTCCACCCCTTGTTGCCGGAAGGAGCCCCACTGACCCGGAAGCTCGGTCGGGCGGACAGGTAATAACCCCCCGACCCCCTGGATAGACGTAAGCAGGAGAGGAAAAGAGGCCAGCTCGGGGGAATCCTAGCGTAGTAGCATTCCCCTAGGAACGCCACCAGATAGCGCCAGGAATTTGGCGCTGTCTGAGAAGGGGAGATACGCCACCACGAGACACAGGAGCTTATGACTGAATGGAGAGGGAGGCGCAACCCAGCCTCGAAGGCATCCAGGGTTAGGGCGAAGCCCCAAGGTATAGGATCATATGCCCGCTGCCGCGGCTCAGGGGCAATGAGCGTGAATTCCACCGGGATACCGTAACGATCTTGGAGGGAGCTAAGCGACGACTCGCTCACGGTTGAGTCGAGGTCGTCGGCCACATTAGCGATTCAAGGGCTTTGATAGCCCTTTCCTCGGACGATGAGCGAGGACTCGCCGGCAATGCCCCCTCTCCGACGATACCAGAAGCGGGAGGCGAGGAAGAATAGGGCAGAGAAAGAGAAGCCATCCTTACCAAGTCTTGGAAAGGAAGGTAGGGCAGCCGATGGGTACGAAACAAGGTCGCCCGAAGAGAGGGTTGAGCAAATGCAGGTATCAGGACGTGCAGGAAGCCGATGGTGCGCTATTTATAGGCCATATCCTGCCAAAATGGCGACCCTTCCTCTCCGGAAGTGTGCTGCGAAGACGCAAACGTCACCTCGCCATGAATATAGCCTAACGTGGCGGCCAACTGCAACGCGGTGTGAAGTACGGAGGCGCTAATCATATCAGCCTCGAAAGCCGGTGACTCCCGAAAGAGATGGCCCCTTGAGCTTCCCCAGGAAGAAAGCAACCTGGCCGCCCGCGCCCGCGCGCGGCCGAGCGATCGGTCGATGACCAAAACAAAGTTGTTCCTCGGCTTCATGTCGCCCGAGACCACCTCCTCGGCACGGCCTGCCCGCTCGAGACGTGCTCCTCGGCCTCATGTCACTCGAGACCACCTCCTCAGCACGACTTGCCCGCTTGAGACATGCTCCTCAGCCTCATGTCGCCCGAAACCACACCTGCGGTTAGCCCGCCTGCGTCGTGCTCCTCGACCGCATGTTGCCCGAGACCACGCCTGCGCGGCCATCCCGCCTGCGTCGTGCTCCTCGGCCGCATGTTGCCCGAGACCACACCTGCGCGGCCAGCCCGCCTGGGTCGTGCTCCTCGGCTCCACGTTGCACGAGACCACACCTGCGCGGCCAGCCCGCCTGCGTTGTGCTCCTCGGCCGCATGTTGCTCGAGACCACACCTGCGCGGCCTGCGTCGTGCTCCTCGGCCGCATGTTGCCCGAGACCACACCTGTGCGGCCAGCCCACCTACGTCGTGCTCCTCGGCCCCATGTTGCCCAAGACCACACCTGCGTGGCCAGCCCGCCTACGTCGTGCTCCTCGGCTCCACGTTGCCCGAGACCACACCTGCACGGCCAGCCCGCCTGCGTCATACTCCTCGGCTCCACATTGCCCGAGACCACACCTGTGTGGCCAGCTCGCCTGCGTTGTGCTCCTCGGCCGCATGTTGCCCGAGACCACACCTACGCGGACGGCCCACTTGCGTCGTGCTCCTCGGCGGCATGTTGCCTGAGACCACACCTGTGCGGCCAGCCCGCCTGCGTCGTGCTCCTCGGCCCCATGTTGCCCGAGACCACACCTACGCGGCCAGCCCGCTTGCGTCGTGCTCCTCAGCTCCACGTTGCCCGAGACCACACCTGCGCAGCCAGCCCGCCTACGTTGTGCTCCTCGGCCGCATGTTGCCCGAGACCACACCTGCGCGGCCAGCCCGCTTGTGTCGTGCTCCTCGGTTCAATGCTCCCCGAGACGTGCTCCTCGATGCCACGTCGCCCAGGACACGCTCGACCTCATGTCGCTTGAAGCTACTACGACACTGGAAGCTGAAGCCATGCCTCGGACTCCCCTTTTTAGCAACAACCGACGCATAGCTCCTTTCAGGGGGGGAATATGATGAGGGTAATAATGGCGACATGACGCACCACGATGTCAGCCACGCCTGGACGACACTCTGCCCGAGGAAGAGGGCAATAATGCCGACTCGATGTGTGCCGACGTCACCCGCTCTCAGACAACGATTTCATCGTTGTCTGGGCCCGCATGCTTGGTCGAGGTGGAGGAGGACGACGACCGAGGCTCGCCCATACCCTGCGGCAGTTCAGTTCTCCACACAACGCCAACAGCAATGTCAGATGCCATCAGAGGTACGGTCCTACTCCTACGGGCAAACACATCAGGTAACACTAAACTTACCTATAAATACCCCCGAGTTCTAAACGAAAAGAGGGAGGCACTTCTTCATACAAAAATCCCCTCCGCATCCACTGACTTGATCGTCGGAGGGGTCGGGCTGAGCTTCCGACCCGACCTGTGTGCAGGTGCGAGAACGGGGTCGCCTCTTCTCGGTGCCGCGGCAAAAGCTTTCCTCCCGACGTGACATCCTGACCGGACTGCCGTAATCGACCATCGAGAGATCTCGAGGGACGCTACGCGAGATCCCCGTCATTCAGACCCCCGACCAAGCCGCGTCGGCCCCGAGGCTACGACATAAAGTTGTTTACACCAACAACGACGACCATATCTTTGAGAATTAGAGATTTTGTTTTCTGTTCTTCCACTGTGCATGTGATGTCGCCCTCAAGATTTTCTAATAGAATCTATTGTAGATCTGATCTAACATGAGATGAGAACACTACCTAGATGATTGAGAATAGTCTCTCTGTGTCGTTCTTATCTTCTTCCTTTTCCTTGTCTTATTTTTTTTGCCCCTTTTTGTTCTTTTTTTAATCAAGATGCTACTACAATTTGATGCCTCATTGCTGTAGATTTTTCTCCCCCTATTTTCATAGCCATTACACCCCCCCCCCTATTAGATCTAGAATTTTACTTAAAAAAAGGTGGGCTGTGAGCTGTTAAAGCCTATTATAGGCTGAACTTATGGGCTATCAACCTAACACCTCTAGCATTATAGGCTAATCGGTCAATATAAATTTTAAAGACAATTTAAAGACAATTTACCTTCTCTATGCACATACAAACACCCTTCCTCCTAAGAAAGTAGGCTGAGTTTAAAGAGAATTTAATAAATATAAATTTTTATATTTAATTGGTTATAAAACTAAATGTGTATTAATTTTGACTAACTTAACTTACACTCGTGGTATGATTAAGTGTTTATTGAACCAAATCTTGTCACCTATTAATTATGATTGCTTGAAGTAAATGCAAATTTGTTATCGTCATATAATCTTGCAAATTTATTAGTGTCATCTTTATAATTCCAAAATTCGAACACTATCTTATTTTGAGTTTTTTTTTTTATTTCTGAACATCTAATTTGGAGTTCATCTTGAGAGGCAAATCTAAAAGTTAGGAAAGCTTTTTCATATCCGTAACTATAATGATAATAGTGATAATGATTGATCTGGTACAATAACTTCCTACTATTCTATAATAGTGCTATTAATGCAGTAAAGTGATCGTTGAGGTATAATTATTCTGAGACCAATATGAATGATGAACTGATCACTAAGCTACATATATCTTCATCACCATCTGTAAAATAGTTCTGAAGTAAACAGCAGAAAAAATTTTATCCCTCGCCAATGAGAATACTGTAACATAAATCAGCTGGTAAGCAATGTACGTGAAACCTGGATCTTGGTATATCTGGTAGATACGAAGGTTTGAGAGAAGACAAGACACTGAAGGCATGCGGAAGAAACATGATGGACTATACAGCTATACAGCTACCTACTGCTGGGAAGCAATGATAAGATACTAAATGCATACACTCTCTATATCCCTTTCTTCATGAACTACGATCCTATTTATAGGACCTAGTGACAACCACCCTATAACTATTAGATTGAGGTAGTTATTGAAATCACCCTATAACTACTAGATCATGATTGAGGTGGTTATTGAAATCATCTTGTAACTACTATATCATGATAACTATCTAGATAGATAACTATGAATCAAATCTCAACAATCCCCCTTGATTCATATTTGCATACACCAATTTACGACATAAAATAAATATGCTTTCGAACTGGAAGTGATTTGGTGAGGATATCCGTAACTTGTTCATCCATTCCACAATACTTCATTGTTATAGCTCCACTTGCCTGAAGTATTTTTTCGATCATCTAAAGCTCCTGCACAATCACTATTAGTGAAACCAAATAATTTACATTTAAACTTTGTTTTGAATACCCATTTTAATCCAATAGGTTTCTTTTCTTTCGGTAGATCCATTAGCTACCAAGTTACATTCTTCTTAATTGACTTGATTTTCTCCTTCATTGCTTTTCTTCATACCTCTTTTTTAACTACTTCCTCAAAGGTTGTTGGATCTGAAATAAACAAAGCAAATGTTGAGTTATAAATTTTTGTTAGTGATCTGAAATTTCTTGGAGGGGTTTCATCTGAGGAATCAGAATTTGAACTGCTATTGGATGAGGTTGACGATGCACTTGTTGGAGTAGGATCTGTCACTTGATGATACAGAGTGTCTAGATCTGCTGGAATCTGCATTTGTGTTTCACCTTTATTGGTCTCCCAATTCCAACTTGCCCTTTCATCAAACATAACATTTTTGTTAATAATAACTTTACCACTAACAGGGTTATATAATCGATATGCTTTCGATTGTAAAGAATAACCAATTAAAATATATTTTTTAGATTTTTCATCAAGCTTGTGATGATTTTGTGAATTCACCAAAGCATAAGTAATACAACCAAAAATTCTTAGATGTCTAACACTTGGTTTCATACCATACCAAGCCTCAAAAGGAGTTCGATTCATAATAGCCTTTGTTGGTGAAATATTTAACAAATAAACTGCTATTGCAACTGCTTCTGCCTAAAACTGATTTGGAAGATGTTTTCCTATAAGCAAACTTCTTGTCATTTCAACGACAGTCTGATTCTTACGCTCAGCTACACCATTTTGCTCCGGTGTATATGGTGCTGTCAATTCTCTATGAATACCATTTTCTTCACAAAAGGAACTAAACTCATTAGATAAAAATTCACTACCTCTATCTGTCCGAAGTGTTTTTATATATCTACCACTTTGTCTTTCTACAAGTGCCTTAAATTTTCAAAAATTATCAAATGTTTCATATTTCAATTTCAAAAAATACACCCAACTCATGCGACTATAATCATCCGTAAACAATAGAAAATATTGACTTCCACCAAATGATTTTATATTCATAGGTCCACATAAATCAGCATGAATTAATTCAAGACAATTAGATGCTCTCCATGCTTTTTTAATAGGAAATGGTTTTTTACTTTGTTTGCCATAAATACATCATTCACATACATCAAGTGTATTAATCTTAGGTAATCCGAAAACCATTCCTTTTTTACTTAACAACCTTAAACCCTTAATGTTAAGGTGTCCATATCTTAAATGCCATAAACTAACTCATTCTTTTGAGTTGCGATAAGCACATGCTTTTCAATATTTGACACATCAAGTGGAAACATCTTGTTTTACGTCATGCAAACATTGACTATAATCAAACCAGATTTTTTATCTTTAATAGTGCATGAACCATCATCAAATATTACTTAATATCCATCGTCTACTAATTGTCCAACACTCAACAAGTTATGTGATAAAATAGGAATAAAGAATACATTATCAAGGTATTTTACCTTCCCTTGATTTGTCTTCACCTCAATTGTTCCTTTCCCTTCCACTTGGATTTGCTTGCTATCTCC
Source organism: Musa acuminata AAA Group (assembly GCF_036884655.1). Lineage (NCBI taxonomy): Eukaryota > Viridiplantae > Streptophyta > Magnoliopsida > Zingiberales > Musaceae > Musa > Musa acuminata. Next base: position 27,265,653 of record NC_088335.1, read on the forward strand.
AAGTCTAACTTTCAACTTGTGAGTTTCATCAATATCTCTAAATATTGATTTTATGCCTGACATATGATTAGAACATCCACTATCCAGAAACCAAATATCATTTGAGATATTATGAACTTGTGAATAAGTCATAAACAACTTACTATTTTCTTCATTTTTCTCCACATAGCTTGCTTGTTTTTCCCTTTTCCAATAATCTGCCTTCATGTGACCAAACTTTTTACAGTAGTGATATTGAATTTCACTCTTATAATTTTTTTGATTATAATTTGATTGCCCTTGTTCATCCTACCCATCAAAGTGTCCTCTTCCTCTTCCATTTCCTCTACCACGAAATCCTCCTCTGCCACTTCCTCTTCCTGATGATTTTTTGTCTTCTTTTGAAGTAGAAGACTCCCCCTTAACCTGAAATGCTTTCTCTTCACTTTTTTCAAGTAACCTGTTCAACCTTACTTCATGTGCTTGCTTACTTCATGTGCTTGCAAGGAACCTATTAGTTCATCAAATGAATAAGTAGATAAATCTTTTGACTCCTCAATTGCGGCAACAACATGATCAAATTTCGGAGTTAAACTTCTAAAAAATTTTACAACGATTATATGATCAGAAAGATGTTTACCATAAGATTTCATTTGACAAACAATTTTAGTCACTCGAGAAAGAAAATCTTGCACCGATTCATTGCTTTTCATAAACAAAATTTCAAACTCACGACGAAGAGTTTGAAGTTTTACCGTAATCACCCTTAATGAGCCTTAAAATTCATTTTGAAGTATTAACCAAGCTTGCTTTGAGGTTGTCGCTGCTGCAATTCTTGAGAAGATCGTCTCATGTACAGCTTGTTGAATGAAGAACAATGCCTTTGAGTCCTTCTTTCTATTCTCCCTTAGCCTGATTTCGTCATTTGGATCTACATATCTACTCTCTATTAAGTCTCAAAGATCTTAAGACTTGAATACAGTCTTCATCTTGATACTTCAAAATTCATAACTTTTGCCCGAGAAGTTGGGGATAAGGGGTTGAGACATGGAATTGCCATTGAAAGTCATAATGCCCAGTTCATATTGAAACTAGGCTCTGATACCACAAATGTTGAGGATGGAGGAGCAAGGAATAAACAGAATACTATTATAGTATTAAAAACAGGAGGATTCATAAGAACACTTACAAGATACCAAATGCATATACTCTCTATATCCCTTGCTTCATGAACTACGGTCCTATTTATAGGACCTAGTGACAACCACCCTATAACTACTAGATTGAGGTAGTTATTGAAACCACCTTATAACTACTAGATCATGATTGAGGTGGTTATTGAAATCATCTTGTAACTACTAGATCATGATAACTATCTAGATAGATAACTATGATGCAGCCAGATGGCACTGGCGACTGCTCCCTCACTACTGAGCACGAGCACAGATCTAACATCGTCATGCGAACAAAGGGTAAGATGTCAAAAGATGGGGCGGGGAGTACTTCCCTATCCCCGTCTTCATCTCGACTCATTCACATTTAGATTTAGACCACGTGAGGACGAAGAATTCATGAGTTCTTCCTATTTTCTTAATTATTTTTATTTTATTTTTATTTTTTATTTTTATTTTTTAAAAATAAAATTATTATCAAAACTAATTAATAATACTAAAATTAATAAATAATAATAATAATAATATATATAAAGTTTTATCTATAATAATAAGATTTACATATAAATATACTTAAATATAAATAATAATATTTATTAATATTATTTCATCTAGTTCAATCGAATTAAATTATTCATAATTGACTTATAATCAACGCAACTAAGGTTCAACCTAACATGATGAATCAAGTAGGCACTTGGCCCCTCTAGTGTTTGAGCCCAACATCTCGACCTATATATTGAGAGGGGTGAAGACGGGTACCGGAAAGGTGGGGATTATTTTATCCATCCCAATTTTATCATCATGTGAGTAATAAAAAATATCTTCTATCCCTGCCTCCATCTGTATTTATTCCTCTCATTCTTACGTCGTTATGTTTGGATCTCCATAGGTGTCTATATCCATAGGCATAATTGACACGTGTACACTAAAAACAACCTCCATCATGTAACTGCAATGTAAATAAAATAAAATTTTAAATAAATTATATTATATTTTATAATTTATTTTAGAGTCATTCAAAGTCGACACACAAAGTTCAATAAATCAAACTTGTCATGTTTATGAGAATTTATCTTTTAGAATACTTTTCTTACTTCTCTACAAATAAGTGTTTAAGATTTGAGACATTATGAAATGTCACTTAGTTTAATTGATAAAGACTTAAAAGAGTTTATCACAGGATGCTAGACTTGAATTCCATCCAAAAAGAAAGAAAAAATATCCTTATTCATGGCTCACATATCAAATCTTTTACCAACTTGAATAAGTATCCACCCTATTCTTAGCTTTAATCCATGAGTAAAGACTGCATCATTAGCTATATACTTAACGCTAGTTTTACGTAGGCCATTTGTGACACGAGGGATTTGCCTTATTCGGTGGATAAGTATCCAACTTCTTGGAGTAGATCATAACTTTTGAAGATTGGGTTACCACGGTTTCCCTCCAAGTTGGTTTCTTCCATAATTTGCATCAACTATCAATTCTGATACTAATTAAAAAAATATATTTCACATAAATATGATTAATATCAATTGTTGAACATATAATCTTTGGCTTCGATACCATCTCAAAAGTCTTGTAAAGTTTATTCCATGTAAGGCTTAAGCCTCTAGTATTTGTAATATTTGATGAAGTATTTTACTTTGGAAATGACAATAGGTGAGATATCTGTAAATTTCATTCTACGCAAGTTGACGCTGAAATCCAATAGCTACTTCTACATTTGAACTTATCACAAAATCAGTTTAAGTACTTGATTTTTCTATTCATACTCGTCAGGAACTCAATTCCCGAATAATTCAGTCTATTTCCACATTAAGGTGATTAAAATTGTGCAGTATCAAAAAGTTCAATCCATTGTTATTTTTGAACAGCAACAAGTAAGGAAATGTGGAGCCCATTAGTTTCATCGAACCGAACCTATTAACAATTTGAGTATCTAAGTTCGAATCGAATTCTATTTGAGCATTGATTTATTTATTTTTATCTAGTATCCCAATGTAGTTTGGGAATTGAATCAACTTAAAGAACCAGCTATTCAAAGCTTCCAGCTCTTTCCTTGCGGAAACTTGGGCTCTGGGAGAAGGGATGGGATGAGGAGGACTGCATAAGAGAATTACCCGCGACTGTGAGTCAAAATCTGATGCTAAATGCATCATTGACTACGTCGAAGAAAACTCTCCTGTGTCGTGGGCTCTTATTGCTATTGTCTTGGACATCCGTCCGAAATCTTACCTGTTTAGGGCGGTATTCAGAAAAAGGATTAGGTATGGTTTGGTACAGGTGGATTGGACACATGACCCTCAATTTAAACCAGTTCAAGCTATACTGAACCAAACAATTTTGTCTTGAACCGACCCAAGAATAAAACGGGTCCAAAATTAAACAAACAATAGCTAAATTATTTCAAATTAAAATTATAGGACCCGAGACTATTATAGTACCACATTTTTCAATAATAGTTAATTAATTTAATAATATTAATATAATAATAATAATAATAATAATATTATTATTATTATTATTATTATTATAAAATATGGCTCCATTGCAATCGTACGATTTCATCTTAAATTGATCAAAAAAAAAAATAAACTATTTAAAATTTTAAGAGTCGAATCAATCAAAAATAGGTCTTTTAATTACCAAAAATAGAAAAATTGGTCAATGAGGGCTTCGTTAAAACATTTTCAATGTTTTATAAAGATATTCAATTTTTTGGATAAAGATAAAGATGAGGTACACTTTTCTAGTTACATTGTTTTTGTGAGGTACCTATAGTAACTCAGATGTTAATTTTTTTTTGTTATCTGAAAACTTGAGAAAGCTCCTCTAATGAAATAGAAGTGAGTGTGTGTCACGCCCCTCCCGAATTTAATTCTCATTTAGGAGGTGTGAACCTAATTCAAGATTGATAATATTTAATTCAACAAACAATCCAGGATTCAATCACATATTTGAGGTCACTAAGAAAAACATTTAAGTCATTCACCTCTACAATCCACAATTTACAAAATCTATGTAGTTTATAATCATACATCATGTCACTAGATGATTCTTAAAATCCAAAAGTAACTTAACTAAACTAGAACTATATCATAAATCCATAAGCGCGATAATTAATGTAATCACAAAGCCAACATGTACTACATGCTTATATTAGTACACAGTTTAAACTTAACATTTCCAAAATCCTAATGTAAGAGGTACATTTCAAATATTTACAAGATACATCAATCTAGATTTGTCATTGATATTTCATTACACTCAAAAAGAACTTATACAACATCAACCTATCAAGTACAGCATATTTGTCACAAAATCTTCTAGTCTTCTACTGTCTCAACCCAATTTACACATTTTAGTAAGCGATAAGCTATCCTGAAAAATTTATATAGCAACAGAGTGAGCATATAAAGCTCAGCAAATAACTAACATATCCATAGCAAAGAGGATAGGTTTCAAACATATAAGGTATCAAAATACAAAGCAGAGATACAAGATGAAACAGTAGCATGTTTTGTTTGAATGCAAAATTACAATGTCGAATCGTTCGAAGCACGTTTTATTCATACAATCGAGGAAAGGTAATTGGAGCATATCATTTGCATAAAGAGCATATCAATGACATATAGTAGTTTTCAAGGTATAACAAAGACTTATAACATTTCGGAAATATATCAAAGAATAAAACATGAATAGAAGCTCAAATGTCACATGACGATGCATTCATTTCATTCTTATCCAAAGCATGCATAGAAACATAGCCAAAGCTTTGGATATCATATCAAACACATAGAAGGTGAAGTGGGATCATAACATAATATGGTCCATCCATTTCTGAATGACCACCAAACATAAGTCTCCCACGTCTGGGAGCTCCATCCACCCACGTCTGAGTGAAGTCATAGGGGGGCCGGTAGAGCATCGCGGGCTCTAAGCATTACTCCATTTACCATTTCTAGCAAAGGTTCACATTTATCCCACAAACACCAAAGTACAAAGGGACAGTATGAATAATGAAATTAGCATATATTGGAAGCACATGCGGAACAACGAAATGTACATATGCCTTTCGAGTCAATACGATACAAACATAATCTTTCACAAACGTATTCAGATTTGAAAGGAAACAAAAGCAAGAGTATACAAGGATTTCAAGAAATCACATATGGCTCAATTAAAATAAGAAAGTTAGATGAATTCAATGTCCAAAGAAATGAAACTGGAAGAGGCACATATCGAAAGCAAATGCGGAACAATGGGATGCATGTGCCGAATCATTACGATGCAAACATGAACTTTAGATGATAGCTGCAGATGCACAAATAAATAAAGGACAAAAGTATATAGAAATTTAAGGTAATAATGTAAAGCTTAACTGTAGAGTGTTTGCCGAAATCGATTTCCAAAGAGAAGTAATAAGGAAAGCCGAAATCGACCAAAGCTCGATTCTGGCAGAATTTGATAGGAACATTGTATAAATTATTTGGATAACCAATTGTGCTCCAATTTATACAAAATAGGTGTCATTAGAAAGCTTTGTCAATCTAGTTTTAGTCAAATAAGCTTTACAAGATTTGGAATTTACAACAGGGGGTTACAGATAATTTCATAGCGAAAGGGCTGAAAATATTAGCTCTGTTTTACTGAATCCATTGGGTCGATGAAAGTAGATGTTTCAGTTAGCAATTCTAATCCAAAAATTCAAATCAGGTATATACAGAAAGAATTTTGAGTCTATCTTCGAATAAATCATACTTTGTATGAATCTGAGTTCACAGTAGAAAGTTATAAGTAGTTAAGCAACAAGAGGTCAAAAATTTCAGTCCCTGTTTTGCAGAATCTGTAGGGTTCATTTAGATAGAAGTCTTAGTAGGCATTTAAACTCCAAATCATTCGATCTTTATATCGAAATAAAGATTTTCTTGTTTACTTTCAAATGGAATAGGTTTTGTCAAAACCAGAGTTTATTACAAAATGTTATGACCGAAACATTGCATAGAGGTCAGATTATCAAAAAATTACAGATTCATAGCTTTATATCAAAACGAAAGATGGTCTGGTTCTCAGTTAAAATCTTTCATATTTTGTAGAATAAAAATGGAAATAGAGATTAAGATTACTGTGGGATGGGGTTAGAATACTTGCCTTAAAATTATTTGAATCCCAAATGTGGAAAAATTGATGAAAAACCTCAAGCTCTTCTTCTTCTTCTTCTTCTTTTCTCAAACTCACGTTGGCTGCAACTCTTCAGGTTTGTTTTCTTTAACCTTTCATCTAATTATTTGGGTTTTGGCTAATGCAAAAAGTACAATGTGTCATGCATGCATGAAAGGGTCTAGGTGTCATCTTTAGAGAAAAGATAAGTGGCACCCTTAGGTTAGCTAGTGACACATATCCATTATTATTTTTTATTTTTTAACTTAAATATGAATCTTTCATAAATTATATCAAACTTTTAATATTTACTCTTAGGTCCCTAGCCATAAACTTTTAATATAATATCATTGAATATAAAATAATTATTAAATAATCCTTATTTTTTACAAACAAACCTTTTACTAAATTTTTAAAAAATGGGGGATGTTACACTCTCCCCTCTTTAAAGAAAAATTTAGTCCTCTAAATTTATCATACCTCATTCGACGAAAAGACGAGGATAAGCTTTCATCATTTCTTCCTCAAGCTCCCAAGTTGTTTCCTCTCCAGAATGATATCTCCAGATCACTTTAACTAGAGGGATAACCCGATTCCTCAAGATCTTTTCTTTTTTTTTAATCGACAATCTGAGTGGGCTCTTCCACATAAGACAAATCCTTATCAATCATCATCGGCTCATACTTAATAATATGAGAGGGATCAGGTATATACTTTCTGATTATTGAAACATGAAATATATCATGGATATAGCACAATGACGGTGGCAAGGCAATCCTGTAAGCGATAGAACCAACCCTCTCAAGAATCTCAAAAGGTCCAATAAATCTTAGGCTTAACTTTCCTTTCTTTCCAAATCTTACAATGCCTTTAGAAGGGGAGACCTTCAGGAATACAAAATCCCCGATTTGAAACTCAATATTTCGTCTTCTATTATCAACATAACTCTTTTGACGACTTTGAGCAGTCTTTAACCTTTTTCTTATAAGTTAAATTTTCTCAATAGTCTCTTATACTTTTTCTGGTGCTAATAACTTTCTGTCGCCAATTTCTTCCCAACATATAGGCGTCCTTGACTTTCACCCATATAAAGCTTCATAAGGAGCCATCTAAATACGTGAATAATAACTATTATTGTAAGTGAACTCAATAAGAGAGATATATTTATCCCATTCACCTTTCCAATCCATAACATAGGCTCGAAGCAAATCCTCAAGTGTTTGAATGGTTCTTTTTTTATTGACCATCAATTTGAAGGTGATAAGCACTGCTAAACTTGACTTTAATGCCAATAGAATCTTGTAACCTTCTCCAAAATCTAGATAGAAATCTGGAGTCTCTGTCAAAGATTATCTCCTTTGGAACACCATGAAGTCTTACTATTTCATTTATATATAAATCTGCAAGTCTATCAAGAGAATAAGTCATATTGATCGGTAGGAAATGTGCAGATTTCATTAACCTGTCAAGGATAACCCAAATAGCATCATGCTTTCTTGAAGTTCGGGGTAGTCCTGAAATAAAGTTCATGGTAATACATTCCCATTTCCATTCAGGAATATCTAAAGGTTGCAACAAACCTCCAGGTCTTTGGTGTTCTACTTTGATTTGCTGACAAGTCAAACACTTTGAAACATATATTGCAATCTCCTTCTTCATGCCTTCCCACCAATAATGACTTTGGATATCTCTATAAATCTTAGTGCTACTAAGATGTATGGTGTACTTTGAATTATGACTATCCCTCAGGATTTGATTTTTGATATCTGAGTCATTTGGAACATATATTCTATTCCCTAATCTCAATAGGCCATCCTCTGAAACTCGAAAATTCAGTTTCAATCCCTTTTCTACTTCATTCCTTAAGCAGATCAAGCGTCGATCTCGTAGTTGTCCTCCTTTAATTTATTGAATGAGATCAGATTGCACTTGGATGAAGGCCATAAATATCATTGAGTCTTGCCCTTTTCTCATAACATTCAAATCATAATTCTCTTCTAATAACTTCTATTGCTTCACAACCAAATTCGCCATAAAACTTGTAGATTTTCTACTAAGGGCATATGCTACAACATTAGCTTTACCCGGGTGATAACGAATGGTACAATCATAATCCTTTAGAAGTTCTATCCATCTCCGCTATCTCATGTTTAACTCTTTTTGAGTAAAAATATACTTTAAATTCTTATAATCAGTAAAGATTTCAAATGTTCATCCATACAAGTAATGCCTTCAAATCTTTAGAGCAAAAACAATTGCTGCCAATTCCAAATCATGAGTTGGATAATTCAGTTCATAACTCTTTAGTTGTCTAGAAGCATAAGCAATCACTTTCCCTTCTTGCATCAAAACACATCCAAGGCACTTTCTTGAGGCATCATTGTAAACCATAAATCCCTCATCACCACTTGGAATAGTGAGAATAGGGGCACTAGTCAATCTCCTTTTTAACTCTTGAAAACTTTGCTCACAATCATCACCCCATACAAATTTCACATTCTTTTGAGTGAGTTTAGTGACAGGTTGAGCGATTCAAGAAAATCCCTCCACAAATCTCCTATAATAATCTGCCATGCCCAAGAAGCTTCTAACTTCTGTCACGTTTGTTGGTACTTCCCACTTAACAACAGCTTCCACTTTCTTTGGATCAACAAATATACCTTTCCTTGAAATCACATGGCCTAAGAAAGCAATTTCATTCAACCAAAATTCACATTTGCTGAACTTTGCATACAACTTCTTTTCTCTTAGTATGGATAATATATTTCTTAAGTGTTCCTCATGCTCGAGTGGTGCCATTCTGTAAGGAGACTTAGATATTGGGGTTGTCCCAGGGACCAAATCAATAGTAAATCCACCATCTCTATCTAGAGGTAAACCAGGCAAGTCATCTGGAAATACATCAGGTAAGGAGGTAAATCATGCCAATACTCTCAAAATAAAAGATGGGATGATTTAGTATACAAAAAGTGATCATTTTGTATAACAATCTATACTAGTATGATTGAAAGAGAGTCAATACATACTTAGTATAATATCAAAACTCTAAATATCTAGGAGAACCAAATCAGCAAGAAGTTCGTGTTCTCCAATAGAAATCAAACAAGATGATCAGATCGAGTTTGTTATCAAACAATCCCCAATAGCCATATTTACATATAGCATATAATCCAGTGGTTTAGGTTGAATGCCCATGTGATGAGCAAAATATTACGAATCAAATCATAGATGAGACGTATGGCCAAACAAATATTCGCATTCTTTCATAAACATAAATAGTATCTTCGACCACTAATTCAAAAGCTTTAGAATTATATTCCGCGATAACATACACTCTGACATGGGCTGATGATTTATAAGACAGTGATTCTTTCTTCTTGTCCAAAGGGCAATCTTTTATTTTATGATCCAAATTTTCGCAAGCAAAATAGGCTCCAGTCACCTACAATTACAAACTTATTTCATAATTTAACTCGCATCGTACACATGATTAAATCTTTTGTGGTGACTTCACTTTTTAAATCGATGATGTCTTGACCCTCTTGTTATCACATTCTGATTTATTTCTAATATATATATTTTTTTTTAGTAAACTTGTCCTTGCTATTCTTGTCCTTGATCTCTAAAAATTCTTTTGATCATCAGAACAATTTCGTACATCAAATATTTTCTCCAATCGCATCATCTATTTTTTTTTTGCCACCAATGTATTAGGTTCACCACGCTTCTACTATGCCACTCTGATTTAATATCCCCGATCAACACTTTTATCACACTTAATTAATCAAAAGCAGATGAAGTAGGAGGACTAAATGTCCTCGTCATCCTAGATTCCTAAAATGCATCAAAGAAAATTTTCACCAATCATTATAGTTCACCAGACCTCAATATATTTTACACGTCAACATATCAAATATTTCAGTGATCCTTAAACCATGCTCTACTACCACTCTGTCACGTCCCTCCCGAATTTAATTCTCATATAGGAGGTGTGAACCAAATTCAAGATTGATAATATTTAATTTAACAAACAATCCAGGATCCAATCACACATTTGAGGTCACTAAGAAAAACATTCAAGTCATTCACCTCTACAATCCACAATTTACAAAACCTATGCAGTTTATAATCATACATCATGTCACTAGATGATTCTTAAAATCCAAAAGCAACTTAACTAAACTAGAACTATATCATAAATCCATAAGCGCGGCAATTAATGCAATCACAAAGCCAACATGTACTACATGTTTATATCAGTACACAGTTTAAACTTAACATTTCCAAAATCCTAACGTAAGAGGTACATTTCAAATATTTACAAAATACATCAATCTAGATTTGTCATTGATATTCCGTTACACCCAAAAAGAACTTATACAACATCAACCTATCAAGTACAGAATATTTGTCCCAAAATCTTCTAGTCTTCCACTGCCTCAACCCAATTTACACATTTTAGTGAGCGATAAGCTATTCTGAAAAATTTATATAGCAACAGAGTGAGCATATAAAGCTCAGCAAATGACTAACATATCCATAGTAAAGAGGATAGGTTTCAAACATATAAGGTATCAAAATACAAAGCAGAGATACAAGATGAAACAGTAGCATGTTTTGTTTGAATGCTGAATTATAATGTCGAATCGTTCGAAGCACGTTTTATTCATACAATCAAGGAAAGGTAATTGGAGCATATCATTGGCATAAAGAGCATATCGATGACATATGGTAGTTTTCAAGGTATAACAAAGACTTATAACAATTCGAAAATATATCAAAGAACAAAACATGAATAGAAGCTCAAATGTCACATGACGATGCATTCATTTCATTCTTATCCAAAGCATGCATAGAAACATAGCCAAAGCTTTGGATATCATATCAAACACATAGAAGGTGAAGTGGGATCATAACATAATATAGTCCATCCATTTCTGAATGACCACCAAACATAAGCCTCCCACGTCTGGGAGCTCCATCCACCCACGTCTAAGTGAAGTCATAGGGGGCCGACAGAGCATCGCGGGCTCTAAGCATAACTCCCTTTACCATTTCTAGCAAAGGTTCATATTTATCCCACAAACACCAGAGTACAAAGGGATAGTATGAATAATGAAATTAGTTTATATTGGAAGCACATGCGGAACAATGAAATGTACATATGCCTTTCGAGTCAATACGATACAAACATAATCTTTCACAAATGTATTCAGATTTGAAAGGAAACAAAAGCAAGAGTATACAAGGATTTCAAGAAATCACATATGGCTCAATTGAAACAAGAAAGTTAGATAAATTCAATGTCTAAAGAAATGAAACTGGAAGAGGCACATATCGAAAGCAAATGCGGAACAATAGGATGCATGTGCCGAATCATTACGATGCAAACATGAACTTTAGATGATAGCTGCAGATGTACAAATAAATAAAAGACAAAAGTATACAGAAATTTAAGGTAATAATGTAAAGCTTAACTGTAGAGTGTTTGCCGAAATCGATTTCCAAAGAGAAGTAACAAGGAAAGCCGAAATCGACCAAAGCTCGATTCTAGCAGAATTTGATAGGAACATTGTATAAACTATTTGGATAACCAATTGTGCTCCAATTTATACAAAATAGGTGTCATTAGAAAGCTTTGTCAATCTAGTTTTAGTCAAATCAAGCTTTACAAGATTTGGAATTTACAACAGGGAGTTACAGATAATTTCATAGCGAAAGGTCTGAAAATATTAGCTCTATTTTACTGAATCCATTGGGTCGATGAAAGCAGATGTTTCAGTTAGCAATTCTAATCCAAAAATTTCAAATCAGGTATATACAGAAAGCATTTTGAGTCTATCTTCGAATAAATTATACTTTGTATGAATCTGAGTTCACAGTAGAAAGTTATATGTAGTTAAGCAACAAGAGATCAGAAATTTCAGTCCCTGTTTTGCAGAATCTATAGGGTTCATTTATACAGAAGTCTTAGTAGGCATTTAAACTCCAAATCATTTAATATTTATATCAAAATAAAGATTTTCTTGTCTACTTTCAAATGGAATAGGTTTTGTCTAAATCAGAGTTTATTATAAAATGTTATGACTGAAACATTGCATAGAGGTCAGATTATCGAAAAATTACAGATTCATAGCTTTATATAAAAACGAAAGAAGGTCTGGTTCTCAGTTGAAATCTTTCAAATTTTGTAGAATAAAAACGGAAACAGAGATTAAGGTTACTGTGGGATAGGGTTAGAATACTTGCCTTAAAATTATTTGAAACCCAAATGTGAGAAAATTGATGAAAAACCTCAAGCTCTTCTTCTTCTTCTTCTTCTTCTTTTCTCAAACTCACGTTGGCTGCAACTCTTCAGGTTTGTTTTCTTTAACCTTTTATCTAATTATTTTAGTTTTGGCTAATGCAAAAGTTGCAATGTGTCATGCATGCATGAAAGGGTCTAGGTATCATCTTTAGAGAAAAGATAAGTGGCACCCTTAGGTTAGCTAGTGACACATTTCCATTATTATTTTTTATTTTTTTAACTTAAATATGAATCTTTCATAAATTATATCAAACTTTTAATATTTACTCTTAGGTCCCTAGCCATAAACTTTTAATATAATATCATTGAATATAAAATAATTATTAAATAATCTTTATTTTTTACAAACAAACCTTTTACTAAATTTTTAAAAAAAGGGGGATGTTACAGTGTGTCGCTAAATTAATTCTAAATTCACTTTAAATAGGTCAAAAAAAAATATATATATATTTCAGCCATTTCAGGGGTTAAATAAAATTGAAAATAGATATTTTAAATAGCCTAAAATTAGAAAAAAATTATTTATAACTGCATAATATTTCTAAGGTTTAAAAAATAAAAACCCATAAAATTTCAGCCTAAAATGGTCAAAACTAAAAAAATAGTTAATCTTACCATTTTAAGTGTTTTGTTAACTAAAATAGGTACTTTGAAGGTACAAAAATGAAAAATAAATTATCTTTTATGGATTCACTTAGTTTTTAGAAGATTATATTAAAATTTGGGCCGAAAAACCTCGTAATTTCAGCTTAAATCTGTTAAAAATTAAAAATAGTAAAAACAAAATCATCTTTAGGAGTTTCATCGACTAAAATTAGGTCTTTTAATGGGCAAGAAATAGAAAAAAATGTTAATTAGGGATTCATTATACTGTTTTTGTATAAGACCCAAAAATACTTTAATCCCATTACAAAGCAGTGTAACTCATATGCCAAAAAAAAATTTTATCTCAAAACTTTGTAAAATCTTCTCCAATGAAACAGAAGTGATTGTGTGGCTAAATTTCTTCTAATTTTATTATAAATTGATCAAAATAAAAAATAAAAATTTAACATTTTTAAGAATTGAACCAACTGAAAATAGGCCTTTTAAAGATCTAAAAATTGAAAAAGAGGTCATTTAGATCTCTATAAGATATTTATAAAGTTTTAAGAAATTTTTGACCAAAAATCTATATCAGCTTAAAATGGACAAAAATAAAAACAATTCTTCTTTTTAAGTGCTTAATTAACTCAAAACAGTTACTTTAAAGGCTCAAAAATAGGAAATAAATAGTTTTTTACATGGTTTTATAAATTTTTTGCCAAAAAATTACAATTTAAAGTTAAATTGGCTAAAATAAAAAATAAAAAATTTAGCATTTTAAGAGCTTAATTAATTGAAAATAGTGTTTAATCTTAGATTTTGATGATAAAATCAATTGGTAAATTATTTGATCAAATCTATATGTTAAGAAAAGTGTGCAAGATTAACTACGATAGTGATCAAGGCATAAGGTAAAACGAAATGCCGGAGTCAAGATTGAGATTTCGTTGGGAGTTCGGGAGTTCGTAAGAAATCCGGAGGTTCGTCAGAAATGCTGTTGGAATTGACCGAGAAGAAGTTCGTCAGAACTCGTCAAGAAGATCGTCGTGAAGTCCAGGAGCTTACCAAAAGTCCACTGGAAGATTGTCGAGAGATCGTCGGAATTCCGCTGGAAGATCGCCGGAAGAAACCTAGACGTACTAGGCATGTTTTGTTTAGTGTATGCCTTAAAATTATTAGTTCGCACATAATTAGGGTTAGGTTTGGGAGGTAATATTATTAACCTTGTTAAGAGCCAATTGGGCCCATAATTGGACTAGTTTGGGCTAGATTCAAAGCCCAACTAGGTTGCCGGACCCTGTTTGGCGGTGGAACCACCTAGAGAGCGGTCTCCCAAGTGGTTTGGGTGGTGGTACCACCTAAACTGAGCGGTGGTACCATCGGTAGTTATTATTTCTAGGTGGTGTTACCATCCTGTCAAGCAGTGGTACCACCAAAACTCAGTATCCGAGACTCTGTCAAGAAGTGGTACCGCCCAATGTTAGAGTGTCAGGAGGTGGTACCGTCAGTACCCCGAAAACTCAGGATGAGACAATTTTTGACTCAAATTTTGAAGCCATTGGGTCCTATAAATATCTCATAATTTTTTACATGAAAAAACAACAAAGTGCAATCAAAGTGTGAAAAAAACTTTACGTGTTCGGGTATAAAAGTGTTGTAAAAGTGCAAAGAGTTCTGCTCCTCCCTCTAAAGTGTGAAAAAAACTTTACGTGTTCGGGTATAAAAGTGTTGTAAAAGTGCAAAGTGTGAAAAACACAGTGCAAAGAGTTTAATCATCCAAGAAGAAGTGTGAGGCCTATAAGGGTTATCTCTATTGAATCTCGGATTTTGATGATGAAACCAATTGATAAGTGTTTATGATTTGATCTGTGTTTTGAGTGATGCAGGATGCTTCGATCAAGGAGAGACAATTAAAATAGGAAAAATCATATTGGACCGGAGGAAAATATGTTAAAAGATTGGACGTTGGGCCGGATGATCGGTCAACATATCGACAGAAGGCTTTGAGCCATAGAGTCGGGCATCGGGCCAAGAAGAGTGGATATTGCGCCAAGGATATCGGAGTTGCGGAGGTCAACTGGCCGATTGAGCAATAGGCCACAAGAGAGGACGATGCGTTGAAGAATCGAACAAAGTGTCGATAGATCAATGACATGCCAGACAACATGATATTAGGATCAGAGCGGCACTAAGAGGGGGGGTGAATTAGTGCAGCGGATTAAAACTCGTAAGTTTGAAAATGATTTCGTAAATGCGTAGAAATTTCAATTCGATAATGAATGACTTGGTGAAAATAGCTCGAGAAAGTGAGAAGATAAAAACCGAAAGCTTGCTACTATGTAAATAACGGTTTAAGAAAGGTAAACACTCACACATTCAAGGAACACACTAATTTAAAGTGGTTCGGTCAAAATGACCTACATCCACTTGCGAAGCCTTCTTCGATGAGGCTCCCAACTTTCACTAGCAAATCACTTTAAAGGAAAATGACAAATATCCCTCTTACAACCTTTTACAAGTGGTTCACACTCTTACAGACATTTAAAGAGAAAGAGGGAGGTGAACACTCAAGCAATTGAAAACAAGACTTGCTAAAGACTTTGCTAAGGCTTTATCTCAATCTCTAACTTCTCAAAGGTTGTATTCTCTATTGAGAATTGAGGGGTATTTTTAGACCCTAAGAGGATTCAAATTTGGGCTCTAAATTTTGAATTCTCTTGGGTTCCTGATGCTGGTGGTGCCACCGCCTATCAGTGTCTGACACTGATAGTGTGCTGGCGATGCCACCGCCCAGTCCGACGGTGTCACCGCCGAACCTCTCAAGTGTTGGGCGGTGCCACCGCCTAGTCCGGTGGTACCATTATCCCTTAATCCTAACCCTAATTACATACAAACTACACAACTGAAAACATAGTCCTAAGCAAGTTTTCAACCGACAAACGTCGAGTCTCCTTCCGACGAGCTTTCCGGTGATCTTCCGGTGGACTTCCGATACACCCTCGGATTTTTTCCGGCGGACTCCCAATAGGCTTCCGATCTTGTGGCGAGTTCAGCGAGTAGCCGAGCCTTCTCGGTGATTTCCGTGAACCTCCGACGATCTCTTCGGCGGACTTCTAAAAACTCCGACAAGTTCTCGATTTCTTCTCGGTTGGTTCCAGCAGCATCTCCGACGAATCTTCAAACTCTCGAACACCCATCAAACTTGATTCCAGTAGACTTGCTTTATGTCTTCAAGCTATCATAGTTAATCCTGCACATGTAAAATAAAAGTTTGATCTAGACAATTACTCCTAAGCAATTAATCAAGTTGTCCGACATGTCATTGGTCCCTCGACGCTTCGTCCGATTCTTCGGCGCATCGTCCTCTCTTGCGGCCTATTGCCCAATCAGCCAGTTGACTCCGCAACTCCGATATCCTTGGCACAATACCCGCTCTTCTTGGCCCGATGCCCGAATCCATGGCCCAAAGCCTTCTGTCGATACGTCGACCGATCCACCGGCCCGACGTCCAATATTCTGACATGTTCCTCCGACACATAATGATTTTTCTGCTTTAATTATCTCATCCTGATCGAAGCATCCTGCATCACTGAAAACATAGATTAAATCATAAACACATAGCAAGTGGTTTCTGTTAGGATCGGAGCGGCACTAAGAGGGGGGGGGGTGGGTGAATTAGTGCAGTGGATTAAAACGTCGATTTTGGAAAATCTTTCGTACGATAAAAATCGAACTCGGAAATACTTAACTTGAACGCGTATTCGTAAAGATATGTAGCAAAGGTAATGAGGAAATAAAGTACGTAAGAAGGTTTGCAGTAATGTAAATAGCAATAATGAAATGCAAACTAGAGATCACGCCGATTTTAAAGTGGTTCGGTCAAATGACCTACATCCACTTGTGAGGCCCCTCTTCGATGAGGCTCCCACCTTCCACTAGCAAATCTCTTGAAGGGGAAGGGTAAATACCCCTCTTACAACTTTTTACAAGAGGTTCACTCTCTTACAAATTTTCAGCAAGAAAGAAGGAGGTGAACACTAGCAAATTGAAAATAAGACTTGCTAAGACTTTTCTAAGACCTTTCTCTCAATCAATTGCTTCTCAAAAAGTTGTAATATCAGCTGAGATTTGAGGGGTATTTATAGGCCTCAAGAGGATTCAAATTTGGGCTCCAAAATTTGAATTCTCTTTGGTTCCCGATGCTGGCGGTGCCACCGCCTGTCAGTGTCTGACACTGATAGTGGACTGGCGATGCCACTGCCCAGCCAAGCGGTGCCACCGCCTGGCTCTCGGGTGCTGGGCGGTGCCACTGCCTGGCTCTCAGGTGCTGGGCGGTGCCACCGCCAGACCCTTCGGTTCACTGGTTGGGCTTTAAATTTAGCCCAAACCAAGTCTAATTTTGGGCCCAGTTGGCCCCTAACCAGGATATAGGATTATCTTTCAATCCTAATCCTAATTACATATGAACTACATAACTAAAAACATCCCAAGCAAGTTTTCAACCGCGAACGTCAAGTCTTGTTTCGACGAGCTCTCCGATGAACTTCTTCCGACGGACTCCCAGCAAGCTCCCGATCTTGTGATGACTTCAACGAGTAGCCGAGCCTTCTTGGTGATCTCCATGAACCTCCGACGATCTCTTCGGTGAACTTTCAAAAATTCTGACAGGTTCCCGATTTCTTCTCGGTTGGTTCCAGCAGCATCTCCGATGATTCTTCGGACTCTCAAACGTCCATCGAACTTGACTCCGATATTCTTGCTTTATGTTTTCTAGTTAACGTAGTTAATCCTGCATACTTAACTCAATAATATGGATTAGATCAATTAACCCATCAATTGATTTTATCATCAAAATCCGAGATTCAACAGTTTCATCATCAAAATACGAGATTCAACAATCTCCCCCTTTTTGATGATGACAACCACTTGATGACGGAGTTAACCTTAATTTCCAGAGTTTAAACAAACTCTCCTTATCAATATGCCATATTGATAGAACCCTGAATTCAAGCCGAATTCAAGTCATTGCAAATATTCATCATTAATATTTATAACACGTCATCATGCATAACATGATCATACTTCTCCCCCTTTGTCATCAATAAAAAGGAGAAGTGTCATTTTCTATGTGTTTGAGATATAAAGTTCAATACATTGCATGAAAAAATATAGTGTTAAATTTTATCATGATGCAATCGAGCAATTAAAGATGTGCAAATTTAGCATGTTTGCTTTTATTGAGATAGCAACTGTTTGCTTCTTTTTCGACTACAAGCTAGCAAAAAATTTCGAAAGCAAATGCAAGATAGCTTTCTTATGTAAGCTCATGATTCTTGCTTCCTATTGCAATATGCAAGTTGTAAGTTTTTGAAATATCCAAGTTCAACACATTGCATAATTAATATAATCTCCTAGTTTTATCATCATGCAATTTTGCTATTATCATCGATATGCAAGGTAGTATGATAGCAATTACTACAACATACAAGCTAGCAAATCTTACAATAGTTTTAGAACATGTAAGCTAGCAGTTTTGAGATGTTCAAGAAAGCATCCCTTGCTTCTTGAAATACGCAAGTTTGCTAGATGTGCAAGTTAGCATGTTTTGCTTCTTGAGATAGGCAAGATTGCACATTTGGTATGCAAATTTATAGTATGCAAGTTATCAACTTTTACACATAAAAAAGTTAGCAAAAAGATGTGCAAGATGGACTATTTTGCCTCTTTTCAAAATATGTAACTTGGCACATATTGCTTCTTTGAGATTTGCAAGATAGCACTTTTGCTTGAGATTACAAGATAACATTTCTTGCTTTTGAGTTGAGCAAACTAATAAGTTTTGTCCCTTTTTGCGATATGTATATTTGCAATTTTTGCTTCTCTTGTCTTGTGCAAGCTAGCTAGCTCCTCCCTTTGTCATTGTCAAAAAGAAGGGAAGACCCTTTACATCAATTTCTAAATCATGACAAAGGTAAATATCAATCTTATTTGTGCATCATTATGTTTTCAAATTAAAATATGCACAACTTCAAAACTTTACATTTGTATCCTTACTTCATGCATTATACAAATAAATTAATCACTATGGGTATATCATACATGATACATCATTTTGGTAATAAATCATAGCATTTATCAATATTTTGATCATGATACCGAGCATTCATCATTTAGAGCATTCATGATACACATTATATGCATATATCATCACAATAAAAAGCAATTGCATGCATAATTTCAAATCATAAATGTTTCAAATCATGATGGTATTAATTTATCAAATTGCATCCTACCATGCATGATCAAAACTTCTCCCCATTTGTATTTCATGCATAATTTCATTTCATCACATTAGGAGTATTAAGAGAATTAATTGGGTGATGAGATAAATATTTCATGAATACATGAAATTATATAAAAAATCATATAATAAGTGTTTCATACATTCATATCATCACATGAAGGAATATAAACAAAAATTGGTGATGAGACATTACTTCATGAATGCAATAAAATTCATATAGCATATCATGGTTTATTAGAACTAGTCTTCTTTTTGGTGAATATAAAAATAGTAGGAGAGCAAGATCTCAATTCATGCATATCAAATATTCAATCATCAAAATCATGATTCATCTAGAAAATGCTCCTCTTTAAATATTCAAAGAGAGATCTTAGGAGATCAAATAATAAGAGATTTTCAAATAAAATTTTAAGTCAAGAATTAAAAAAAAGATATTCTCTTTAGTAAATCACAAAAGGAAACGTAGGAGAAAAAAATTTCAATTCATACATAAGAACTCTTATGATTTATATTGAAAATTTTCTCAAAATGTAAGAGAATAAAGAGTAAGAAATCTTGATTCATAAAGGATTTCATGTTATAAATTTCAAGAGATCATGATCGTAATTTCGATAAAAATTTATTCAAATTTAAATCATCAAAATCATTTTCAAAATCCAAGATATTCACAAAGATGATACAAATGGATTCATCAAAATCAATAAGATAGAGCAAAATAATTTTCAAGAAGAATGTTTTCCTCTTTTTGGTTGTTTCAAAACATATGATTTTGTTTCATTTATGCCAAATAAAAACATGTATCATGTTTAAAACCAAAAGTGTAAGATTTATTACAACAAAGATCAATAAGGCACTTTCATTATGGTAAAAATCAATAATCCGTAAATCGCAAGATTCATCATGCATAATTTCAAAATTTATTAAGCATGATCATTATGCATGACACTAAAACATGGTTTCAAAATGTTTAATATTTTCATTACACAATTTCATCATTATGCATCATCATATTTTCAAATTCGAACATGCACAATTTCAAAACTATATCTTTCATTTTTCATGCATGATACAAATAACTCAATCATCATTATGAGCATATTATATATGATATTCAAGCATTCATGATACATCATTTTGGCAACATGATCATAGCTTTTCAAATGATGATATCTAAATGTCAAAGTTTATTATATCCTATCATGCATGATCATTAACTTATCATTTGTATTTCATACATTATTCAAAATATCAAGAGAATTTTGGTGATGAAATATACATTTCATGAATGCAAGAAATTTTACATAATAAAATTCAAGTCATAAATTATCAAGATGTCGAGTAGCATAGGTTAATTTGAATAAATCATTTTTAGTGAATACCAAGAAGAATCACATCATGAAAGAATTTTGATTCATGGAAAAATTTCATGTATCGAGAAATCAAGATGATAATTTATAAAAAAATATTACAAGTTATATTCAAGAGAAAAATCATCATTCGTTTTCAACACATTCAATTTGTCAAATCAATATCATGATTTTGATATAACTTATTTCAAATTCAAATCATCAAATCAAAATCATTTTCAAGAGATTCATATAAATCAAAAGATAGATAAAACAATTTTCAAGAACAATGCTTTTCTCTTTCTAGTTATTTAAATTCATGTCATTTATTTCATTATGCTAGATAAATATGTGCATCAACATTTAGGATAGACAAATGAATTTTGTCATAAAAACCATCAAGACCAATAAACCACAAAAATTATTATGTATAACTTTACAATCTCATGCATAAAATCATCAAATCATAGTATCAAAATTTCAATATTTTCATTCCATCATTTTGCATTGGTTTCATTGAACATAATTTTGAATGATTCTTATAGATAACTAAAACTTCTTTAGTTTTAATTTATGTGATTGACTTTATATTAGCATGCTCAAATTTTGTTCTTAAGTCAAAACCATACATCATGTTTGACAACCAAAGACAAGGTTTGAAAAAAAAAGATCATCAAGCCTTCCATTCAAAAGCCATGCATCATTATTAAGCATGCTATTAAACTTCTCAATATTTTCATTACGACATCAACCATGGTTTCAATCAAAATTGCGAATCATCAAAATACATATTCTTACTTCTCAAGCACATACATAAGATTTATATTTAACATTTTATTGCATTTTCATTTTTAAACATTAAATTATTAAACATGTAATTTTCAAGAAAAGTAATCCTAAACTAAATTAAAAATAACTCATGAAAAGTATTATGTAATTTCAAAATAAATTGGGGGGATTTTGATTACCTCATCGTTGAAAGAGGTTAAGGTGTAGTTTGCCACCTCGCCTTTCTTGATTTTCTCCTCATCTTCGGAGGAGCTCGATTCATCCCAATTTATATTCTTTTTCTTGTGTTCAAAGCAAGTAGTTCCATTCTTTTTTCTTTTTAATTTTTGTTTCATTTGTAGTTTAAGTTCACCATCACTTGAGCTTATGCTCGAGTGGTCTTCATGTGTTCTATGTCCCAAATCTTTTCTGTCCTTTGGAAGGTTGTTCTCGAGTTCCTTTTTTGTCACATTGTTCATTTCGTAGGTCATTAAAGACCCAATTAGTTCTTCGAGAGAAAATGTCTTAAGGTCCTTGGCCTCTTGAATAGCCATAACTTTTGGATCCTAACTTTTTGGAAGGGATCTTAAGACTTTAGTTACTAGTTCAAAGTTAAAAAAACTTTTACTAAGAGTTTTGAGTTTATTGATGGCATCTGTGAAACGAGTGTACATGTCTCCGATGGACTCACTTGGTTTTCATTCGGAAAAGTTCGTAAGAGTGCACAAGAATGTTGATTTTGGACTCTTTCACTCGGCTAGTGCCTTCATGAGTGACCTCAAGAGTTCTCCAAATATCAAAAGCCGAATTATAAATCGAAACGTGATTAAATTCATTTTTGTCAAGTGCATAATATAAGGCATTCATAGCCTTTGCGTTTAAAGTAAAAACTTTCTTCTCTGATTCATCCCATTCACTCATCGGAAGAAAAGATTTTGGAAATCCATTTTTGACAATATTCCAAAGCTCGAGATTCAATGAAAGTAAGAAAACTCTCATTCGAGTTTTTCAATAAGTGTAGTTCGTCCATTGAAAATGGGAGGATGAATGAGAGAGTGACCCTCTTGAAAGCCGTAAAGAGCCATTTCTATTTGGGTGTTAAACCAAAGTAGAAAACAGTAGCTCTGATACCAATTGTTAGGATCGGAGCGACACTAAGAGGGGGGGGGGGTGAATTAATGCAGTGGATTAAAACTCGTAAGTTTGAAAATAATTTCATAAATGCGTAGAGATTTCGATTCGACAATGAATGACTTGGTAAAAGTAGCTCGAGTAAAGTGAGAAGATAAAAACCGAAAGCTTGCTACTATGTAAATAACGATTTAAGAAAGGTAAACACTCACACATTCAAGGAACACACCAATTTAAAGTGGTTCAGTCAAAATGACCTACATCCCCTTGCGAAGCCTTCTTCGATGAGGCTCCCAACTTTCACTAGCAAATCACTTTGAAGGGGAAGGACAAATACCCCTCTTACAACCTTTTATAAGTGGTTCACACTCTTACAGATTTTCAAAGAGAAAGAGGGAGGTGAACACTCAAGCAATTGAAAACAAGACTTGCTAAAGACTTTGCTAAGGCTTTATCTCAATCTCTAACTTCTCAAAGGTTGTATTCTCTATTGAGAAATGAGGGGTATTTATAGACCCTAAGAGGATTCAAATTTAGGCTCCAAATGTTGAATTCTCTTGGGTTCCCGATGCTGGTAGTGCCATCGCCTGTCAGACACTGACAATGTACTGGCGGACTCGGGTTTTGGGTGGTGCCACCGCCCGGTCCGGTGGTGCCGACGGTTCCACCGCTCGACCCTACGGGTCACTGGATGGGCTTCAAATCTGGCCCAAACTAAGTAATATTAGGCCCAGTTGGCCCCTAACTAGGATATAGGATTATCCTTTAATCCTAACCCTAATTACATGCACACTACGCAACTGAAAACATAGTCCTAAGTAAGTTTTTAACCAGTAAACGTCGAGTCTCCTTCCGGCGATCTTCCGACGGACTTCCGATACACCCTCGGATTTCTTCCGGTGGACTCCCAAAATGCTCTCGATCTTGTGGCGAGATCAGCGAGTAGCCGAGCCTTCTCGGTGATCTCCGCAAACCTCCGACGATCTCTTCGGCGAACTTCCAAAAACTCCGACAAGTCCTCGATTTCTTCTCAGTTGGTTCTGGCAGCATCTCCGACGAATCTTTGGACTCTTGAACACCCATCAAACTTGACTCCGGTAGACTTGCTTTATGTCTTCAAGCTATCGTAGTTAATCCTACATATGTAAAACAAAAGTTCAATCTAGACAATTACTCATTAGCAATTAATCAAGTTGTTCGGCATGTCATTGGTCCCTCGATGCTTCATCCGATTCTTCGGTGCATCATCCGTTCTTGCAGCCTATTGCTCAATCGGCCAGTTGACTCCGCAACTCCGATATCCTTGGCGCACTACCCGCTCTTCTTGGCCTGATACCCGAATCCATGGCCCGAAGCCTTTTGTCGATACGTCGACCGATCCACCGGCACGACGTCCAATCTTCTGACATGTTCCTCCGGCACAACATGATTTTTCTACTTTAATTGTCTCATCCTAATCGAAGCATCCTGTGTCACTCAAAACGTAGATTAAATCATAAACACATAGCAAATGGTTTCATCATCAAAATACGAGATTTAACACATGATTCATGCTTAGTAATAATTGTCTAGATCAAAGTGTATTTTTATGTGTGCAGGATTAACTACGATAGCAAGGCATAAAGAAATATGAAGTCCCGGAGTCAAGAACGTGATTTCGTTGGGAGTTCGAGAGTTCGTCGGAAGTCCGGATGTTTATCGAAAGTTTTGCCAGAATTAACCAAGAAGTCCTAGAGCTTGCCAAAGAAGCTTATCAGAACTCTCTAAAAATATCATCGTAAAGTCTAGGAGCTTGCCAGGAGTCCGCTGGAACATTGCCAAGAGATCATCGGAAGTTCGTAAGAAGATCGCCGGAAGCTCGTCGAAAGAAACCTAGACTTACGGACTTTGTTTAGCTTAGTAAATATCTTAAAATTTATAGTTAGCACATAATTAGGATTAGAATTGGGCCAACCCAATTAGGGGATAGTTGGGCCCAAGTTTGGGCTGTATTGGGCCAAGAGGAAGGCCCAAACAGTGACCAAACAAGTAAAACCATCGTGGCACAGTCTCCGAGACTATGTCAGGCGGTGGTACTGCCAGTCTGGGCGGTGGTACCACCTAGACACAGTCTTCAAGTGGTAGTACCATTAGACTGGGTGGTGGTACCGCTCAGTGTCAGACTGTAGGTGGTGGGACCGCCCAGTGTAAGCGGTGGTACCGCCCGTACCTTGAAATTTTGGGGGATTTAAATTTTGGCTTCATTTTTGAAGCCACTTGGGGTCTATAAATACCCTAGCTATTCCTGCATGAAGAAGCAAGAAATATTGAGCAAAACTCTGTGATTTTAAAGTTGTAAACCTTAGAAATTTTAGTTCCCTCCTCCCAAAGCTTAGAGAGAGTTCTAAGGGAGGTGTGAGAGGGATACCTTGTAAAAGAGGGTTGTAAAAGGTTGTCTCCTAAACTTATAAAAAGAAGAAGAGGGTGTAAAAGGGTAGTTGGTCTTTGCCCATTGAAAGAAGACCGATAGTGGATGCCGATGGCCTCGATAGAAGAGGAATCGAGGGAGTGGATGTAGGTCATGACGACCGAACCACTATAAAATCTGATTTGCATTTATTTGAGCAAATTACTTTAACTGCAAACTGAATCTTTACTTGCCTATTACTTTTACTTAATATATAAATGAGATTTCAAGTTATCTTTTGAGTTTGATTTTCAACATACGAAAGATTTTTCAAACCGACGTAATTTTACCGATGCACTAATTCACCGCCCCCCCTCTTAGTGCCGACTCATTCCTAACAATCTCCTAAACTCATGAAAAGGAGAAAGCACTATAAAGAGGTTGTTGGTCTTCGCCTATTGAAGGAAGGCCATTAGTGGATGCTGGTGACCTCAATGGAGGAGGAATCAGAAGTGGATGTAGGTCACAACGACCGAACCACTATAAATTCCAGTGTGTTCTTTCCTTACTGCTTATTTTCTTTACTTGTACTGCATTCTATTTTACTTCATTACAAATTGTCCAATCACCTTTTCTCTACTCACTTATAAACTTATTAGAGCCAAACATTTTTTCAAAATGGTTCTCGTCGAACTAAGGTTTTTTCATTGTATGATGTTTTTGAAATCACTTAAATTGATCAATTTTATCCGCTATACTAATTTACCCCCGCGCCCCCCCCCCCCCCCCCCCTAGTGCCATTCTTGACCCTAAAAATTGGTATCAGAGTGAGGTCACTCTCATTTTGGTTTGAAACCCAAGAGAGATGACATTTACCGGCATCCACCATGTTCAATGGGTCGGATTACACCTATTGAGAAACTAGAATGAGAAATTTTTTAATTTCTATGGATTTTGAGTTATGAAACATTGTAGAAAATAACTTTCAAAAGTCTTCTCTTCCAATGAACGATTGGAATGAGTTGGAGAAGAAGACTTTCTCTTTAAATGCCAAGGCTATGAATGCCTTGTTTTGTGCTTTAGATAAAAATAAGTTCAATCGAGTGTCTATTTATGAAATGACTTTCGATATTTGACATATACTCGAAATCACTCACAAAGACACTCGTAGAGTAAAGGAGTCCAAAATAAATCTTTTAATACATTCTTATGGATGTCATCACACACTCGAGATCACTCACTTGTTTGAAATCAAGTGACACCATTGGAGATATGTACACTCAGTTTACGGATATCATCAACGGTATAAAAGTGCTTGGTAAAAATTTTTCTAACTTTAAACTTATTAATAAACTATTGAGATCCCTTCCAAAGAGTTAGGACCCTAAAGTAATGACCATTCAAGAGGCCAAGGATTTGAATAATTTCTCTCTCGAAAAACTTATCGGGTCGTTAATGACCTATGAGATGACTTGCAATGCTAAAAAAGAGCTTAAGAATAACCTCCAAAAGAACATGAAGGATATGACACTAAGAACTCATGAAGACCAGTTGAAAGGAAGTTCAAGTGATGAGGACTATGATGATGACTTGGCACTCTTGACAAGAAAGTTCAAAAAATTTATACAAAGAAATAAATCTAAAAATGATACTAAAAATAAAATTGAACCCAAGAAAGAACAAGTTATATGCTACGAATGTAAAAAGCCGGGACATTTTAAAAGAGAATGTCCCAAGTAAAGAAGAAACAACTAAAGAAGAAAAAGGTGCTCAATGCAACATGGGATGATTCAAGCGATTCCGAAGACGAAGAACAAAGCAATAAGGAAATCGCCAACTACACACTAATGGCTATTGGAGATGAGGTAAGTGGTTTATTAGATATAAATTTATATTTCAATGTGCTTTTAAGTGTTTTTTATGATTTGTTCGATGAATGTAGAATAATGAGCAAAAAGTTTAATTGTTTGAAAAAGGAGCATGTGCTTTTAAATATTGAATTTGAAAAACTTAAGTATGATAGTCCTTCATTGCCTCCATGCACTAAGTGTGAACATTTAGAGGTACTTGAAAAGGAAAACTTGCTACTCAAAGAAACTCTAGAAAAGTTTAAGATTGGTAGTACATCTTTAAACATGATCCTTGTTAATAAAGGTCACATTCATAGAAGAGGCAGAATCGGATTTGTGAGTAACTCTCACCAAAATCCAACTACCTTTGTTAAAGGCCCTACCTTGCATGTTTCACCCCCCACTAAATGTAATTTTTATTGCAAACTCGGACATATTGCTTATAAATGTCCATTTAAGAGATATAGTCCACATAAATTGATTTGGGTTCCTAAAGGAACCGTAAAGAACTCCATACAAAATGATAAGTTGATTATATCAATTTTTTAGGCTCCCAAGGTCAAATGAATACCTAAAAATCACCTTTTCTTGTAGATGTGTCTACAATCATAAGCTAAGAGCAAGAATGATAGTTTGATAGTGGATGCTCAAGGCTTATGATCGGAGATCCAAAATACCTCATTAAGCTCTCTAGCCAAAATATTAAAAGAAAGATCATTAGAATTAGAATTATTGATTATAAAATGATGTTAATTGAAGATGCTTAATATTCAATGAAGTCATGATTGATGATGATGCAATAATTATTTAAAATCTTATGTTTTGGAATTATGTGTTACACAATTGATCTTGATGATGGTTGTAAAATCTTGATTTTGGTTTTAAACGATGATGCATGTTTTTATTTGACATAAAAGAAAATGGCATGTTTGTACAAAATATATCACATAAATCGAAACTCATAAATAAGGGAGCATGCATTATTCTTGAAAATGTCTCTATCCCTAAAATTTTATTGAGTTTTCAATAAGAAATTGATAAATCTATTTATGTCATTTAAAATACCTTGAAAGTGATTTTGATGATTTGACAAATTAAATGAGTTAAAAATAATGATGAATATTTTGAAAATAAATGTTTATATCATACTTTATGGTTTTACATTTTAAAATTATGCATAATGAGTTGAAGTAATGATAGTTTAAAAAATATTTACTCAAATACATGAATCAACAATCTTTTTGTCACATGAATCATGATTCCTTCAATTGATAACTCGATATTTCTTATGCATGAACCAAGTTCTCCTTTCTTCTTGTTGTTTACTAAAGAGGAGATTTTTTTTTATGAATCATGATTTTTTGAATTATAACTTAAGATTTTTGTAATATATAAATCATGATATTGATAACTTGAGATTTCTTATACATGAATCGAGATATTTTATTTGTTTCTTCTATGATTATTTTTGCTTTTTATAAAAAAAGAGTTTTATCTACATCATGATCTTGATTTTTAGATAATAATAACTTGAGATTTTTATGAATCAAGATTGTTTAATATGATTCTTCTTTTCGCTATCTAAAAGAATCATAATTTGTCTCTTGATATTCACAACTTCAAATTTTTTTTCATGAATTATATATCTCATCACCAAGTTAATTTTTCTTGATATATTTCATGTGATGATTTGAAAAATGATATAACAAGAAAAATTTTGCACTATTGTAACCATTCCTTCTTTATGATAATGACAAAGAGGGAGCAAAACTTGCTAGCTTACTCATTTCAAAAGAGAAGCAAGAATTGCTATCTTGCAATTCTTAAGAGAAGCAAAGTTTTCTAACTTACACATTTCAAGAAGATGCAAAAATATGCTCTCTTGTACATCTCAAAATTTTTTTTTTGCTAATTTTTATATCTCTAAAACTTGCTAACTTTGTATGTTCTATAGTGAAGTAGAAATTGCATGTTTCAAAAATATACTAGATGCACTTTTCTCTTTTTTGTTGATGACAACGGGGGAGAAAGGTATGATGATGATTTGAATCATGCATAATATGATGCACTTTGATTATGTATGCAATACTCATGATAATGATGTACCTTTCGACGTAATGTGCTTTTCAATGATGCACTTCTTGATGATGATATAATGTATGAAACACTCTAAGAATTAGGCATGATAAATCTTTTGAGTGCATAAATTCTTTGATATATTTTTTCAAACTTCTCATTTTTTTTGTAACTTGAGTTTTCTTTTTAAATCAAGATCGTTTTTTCCTTCTAGTGATATTTGGAAAAAAGAAGATTCAACTCATAGACTTTTGGTATTTACAACTTGATGTCTTATTTTCATGAGTTCTTCTTCCTTCTATTTACAAGAAAAGGATTTGATTTATGAAGTTTTATTCATGGATTTTTTATCATTCATTTGATGCTTCTTTCCCATGAATTATTCTTTACTCTTCTTGAAAGAAGAATTTTTATAGACTGTGACGATTATTTGCAATGTTAGGGATGTTAAACTGTCCGAATGCATGAGTTTATTGTATATCTTTTCCAAACTTTCTCAATTTTTTGTAAATAAAACTTTCATAAATTTATTTCATAAATAAAGCTTTCATGAAATCCAAAATTTTGATTTACTTGGTATCAAACTTACTTCATGCCTTTGCTCCATCACTTAATGATTTTTGATATACTTAGTCCCTTCGCTCATGGATTTCATTAACAAATACATCTCTCACGAATTTCACTCTTATAATTTTTAATGAGAAACGGATTTTATTGATGGATATTCATGAACTATCAATATTTCGATTCTTCTTGATAAATGCACTATTCATGAACCTTTCCTTCTCTTTTCTTGAGACGATTACCCATTTCCTTTTTGTTGATGACAAAGGGGAGAAATGTGACAAATTGATGATAAATTGGCATTATGAATGTTTAAAACAATATGTCAAATATATCTTATCGTAAATGCTTAAATGTGCTATGATTGCTTGAAATATGATTGGAATCGTCAAATATATCATAAATACTTAAACAATATCAAAATGTATTGGATATACATCATATGTATCGTAGATACTTGAAATGTATCATGAATGCTTGAAACGTATCGTAATGTGACATGAATACTTGAAAATGTTTCATTATTAAAATCATGCTTGATTTCGAATCAAAATGATAAATGTCTATTATTGTCATTATCATGCTTAATTTCCTACTGACAATTCATATCATGCCTCGGATTGATGAATTGTCATCTTTTATCAAAATTTGAATCTTTCTAAATTTCATATTTGAAATTCGTATATACTTGAAAATGATGATTGTCTTTCATCATTCTATATTGGACTTAAAAATGGATGTCATGCCTTGACATCATTTGTATTGTGATAAATACGTGGTATCATATTTTGATATGATAAATCATTATTGGTATCATGATGTGCATGTCGATAAGTTTAAATGCATATAACTTATTGGTGTGATTCTTGAATTCAAATGCCTTGAATTCAAGAATATCTTTTCTCAAGTATGACATATAGATAGGGAGAGTTAAGGTTAACTCCGTCATCAATTGATTATCATCATCAAAAGGGGAGAGATTGTTGAATCTCATATTTTGATGATGAAATCAATTGGTAAATTATTTGATTAAATCTATATGTTGAGAAAAGTGTGTAGGATTAACTACGATAGTGATCAAGGCATAAATCAAAACGAAGTGCCAGAGTCAAGATCGAGATTTCGTTAAGGGCCAATTGGGCCTATAATTGGATTGGTTTGAGCTAGATTCAAGGCCCAACCAAGTTGCTGGACCTTGTTTGGCGGTGGCAATGCCAAACTGGGGCGGTGGAACCACCTAGGGAGCGATCTCCCAAGTGGATTGAGTGGTGGTACCGCCCAGATTGAGTGGAGGTACCCTCGACAGTTATTACTGCCAAGTGGTGGTACCACTCGATCAGACGGTGGTACCACCAGAGCTCAGTATTCGAGACTCTATCAGGCAGTGGTACTGCCCAGTGTTAGAGTCTCAAGCGGTTGTACCACTAGTACCCCAGAAACCCAGGATAAGACACTTTTTGGCTCCAATTTTGAAGCCATTGGGGTTTATAAATACCCCACCCTTTTCTACATAAAAGGGCAACAAACTGCAATCAAAGTATGAAAAAAACTTTAAGTATTAGGGTGTAAAAGTATTGTAAAAGTGTAAAGAATCCTCCTCCTCTCTCTCTTTATCTTTGTAATCATCTAAGAAGAGGTGTGAGGCCTGTAAGGGTTATCTTCTAAACCCGTGAAAAGGAGAAAGCTCTATAAAGATGTGGTTGGACTTCGCCTATTAAACGAAGACCAATAGTGGACGTCGACGACCTTAACGAAGGAGGAATCGGAAGTGGATGTAGGTCACGACGACCGAACTAGGAATCAAAAGTTGATGTAGGTCATAACGACCGAACCACTATAAATTCTGGTGTGTTCTTTTCTTACTACTTATTTTCTTTACTTGTGCTACATTTTATTTTACTTTAGTACAAATTATCCAATCTCTTATCTACTCACTTTCAAACTTATTAGAGTCAAATATCTTTTCAAAATGGTTCTCGTTGAACTAAGGTTTTTACATCGTATGAACTTTTCAAAATCACTTAAATTGATCGTTTTTTTTCTGTTGCATTAATTCAAACCCCCCTCCTCCCCCCCCCCCCCCGCCACCCTCTTAGTGCCATTTTTTATCCTAACAAATATATCTTTTGATGACTTAAAAATAAAATAATTTAGTCAATTAGGTTTTTATTAGATATTTCTTATGCTTCATTAAAATTTTAATTTTTTTAAAATTTTATGGTACACGCAGTAGCCGGCTACTCAAAGCCGCAAACAATGAAAGTTGGAGGCCTTCTCAAACAACAAACGATCACTGTTCTTATCGATACGGGCAGCACTAATAACTTCCTAAATAGTAAGGTTGCTACTCGAATGGCACTCCACATCGAAGGTTGCAGCAAGTTTGACATAAAGGTCATCGACGACAAAATCCTAAAGTGCGACCAAAGATGCCCACAAGTTAAACTATTATTGCAAGACCAAGAAATTAACACCAACTTCTTCCTCCTACCAATTGATGACTATGAGGTCGTGCTTGGCATAGAATGGCTGACTATGTTGGGTGATGTCTTTTGTAACTTTTCTCAATTAACTATAAAATTTTACTATAAAGGAAAACATATCATCTTACGTGAGAAGCACGGAAGCAACGTAACCACCATTTCGACTCAATGAATAGAGAAAGTTTTACACAAGGTAAATGGTAGCATTTTGATGCATCTTTAGCAGCAACCAGAGGGGAAGAAAATAGAAATTAAAGATCAAAGTCTCACCCAATTGCTTGCTGAATTTATCGATATTTTTGTTGAGCCACGTGGTCTTCCTCCTACTCGGCAGCATGACCATCAGATTCCAATCCTTCCGGGCAAGACACCAGTGAACACTCAGCCATACCATTATCCTCACCTCCAGAAGGATGAAATTGAAAGATTGTAAAGGAGAGGCTTGAAACAGGGGTGATTCGGCCAAGTTATAGCCCATATTCCTCACCGGTGCAACTTGTACGCAAGAAGGATGGAACTTGGCAGATGTGCATCGACTACCGAGCTTTAAATAGCATCACCATCAAGGACAAGTATCCAATACTAGTGGTGGATGAACTCTTTGATGAGTCAAAAGGAGCTCGAGTCTTCATGAAGTTGGACCTCCAATCCGGTTACCACCAAATTCAGGTATGTGAAGATGACATTCCAAAAACTGCATTCCGCACATATGACGATCATTATGAATTCTTGGTAATGCCTTTAGACTCACTAATACTCCTTCAACCTTCCAAAGTCTCATGAACTATATTTTTCAAAGCTTTCTTCGTAAATTTGTGTTGGTATTTTTTGATGATATTCTCATTTACAGCCCTTCTCTTGAGACTCACTTTCAGCATTTATGGGTTGTTTTGACGATCCTTCAGGAGAATACTCTTTTTGTTAGCAACTAAAGTGTAACTTTCTCTAGCTAAAAGTAGAGTATCTTGGGCACATAATATTAGAAGAAGGAGTGGTGGTAGACCCAACAAAAATTGAAGCAATACAAGGTTAGCTGAAACCTATAAATGTAAAATTACTATGCAGGTTCCTTGGACTAACGGGCTACTACCAAAAATTTGTCAAGGACTATGGGAAGATCAATGCACCCCACCCCTCACTTCTTTACTGAAAAAAGTTACCTTCCAATGATCGGACAAAGCCTTCGCTGCCTTCGACAAACTTAAGGCAACCATGACGACGACGCCAGTGCTAGCGCTACTAGATTTCAGCCGACCCTTCATTATTGAGGCAATGCATATGGAGTCGGAATTAGAATCGTTCTCATGCAAGATGGTCGACCACTCATATACACCAACAAGGTGTTGTCTCCCTCCCATCAAAGCATGTCAATATATGATAAGGAGATGCTCGCCATTATGCACATAGTAGCGAGATGGAGACCCTACTTGATGCTAGTCATAGGTGCCCAACAAGCCAATCACGTGAGTGATGGCACGTGTGACTTAACGCAAAATCTTTTTACTTATTTTATTTTGACATTTATCACTTTACATTGACTATTGCATATATGCATGCATGTATTGTGATGTCCTTAGATCTGTGCAATGAGAATCGGATCATGATGAGATCACAATAATGAGACCGATTTACCTTTAAACACATATCCTAAATAATCCCGATCATAGGTTACTCAAGAGAAACATCAAGATAACTGGATAGACTGGTGTGCTGTATACCCGTCCATATGATGGATGCAGCTGATCTCATAGTTGCTCGTTGTTAGGATTAAGAGCACTAAGAGGGGGGGGGGGTGAATTAGTGCAGCGGAAAACATTCAATGATTAAAACTGTGTTCGTACATTGAAATCCGATTTTGACGTAAAAAGTCATTTCGTGCAGATAATAACTTTAAAAGCTTATAGAAACGTATTTGAAGTAAAGTAAGATAGGCAGTTTGTAGTTAAGATAAATAACAAGAATAAATGCAAACCAGAGAAAACGGTTGTTTATAGTGGTTCGGTCAATCGTGACCTACATCCACTCCTCTGATTCCTCTTTCATCGAAGTCACTGGCATCCATTAGAGGCTTTCCTTCAATAGGCGAAGGCCAACCACCTTTCACAACTCAAATCACCTTTTACCGGGTTTAGGAGATAACCCTTACACCCCACTCACTCCTCTCTCAAACTATTCTAACACTTAGAACTATGAGAGGAGCTCACACAAGATTGCAGCAGCATTTCTATACTTTTTTACTCTCAATACTCGTGTGCTTTAACCAGGGATGAGAGGGGTATTTATAGGCTTCAAGTTGATTCAAACATGGAGTCTAAAAGCATCTCATCCCGGGTTCCCCGGGCATGGGCGATACCACCACTTACGTTGGGCGGTACCATCGCCTAGTGTCAGTTTGACTGACACTGTCCTGGGCAATACCACCACCCAAGTCTAGCGGTACTACCGCCTGGGGCGTAGTGCTAGGCGGTACCAGTGCCTGGCACCCTACCAGGGGTGGTACAATAGCCTAGACTACTTGACATAGTCTCGAAGACTGTGCCACGACGGTGAGTCTTCTTGGGGACATTGTTTAGGCTTCTTATTGGGCCTAACACAGTTCTTACATGGGCCTAGCTGGCCCGTAATTAGGTTGGCTCAATCCAAGCCCAATTACATGCTAACTACGAATCCTAAGACCTATTCTAAGCTAAACTAAGTCCGTAAGTCTATTCTTCTGGCGAGCTTCCGGCGATCTTCCGACGAACCTCCGATAAACTCTTAGTAATATTCCGGTGGACTCCCGACAAGCTCCTGGACTTCACAATGATCTTCTTGGTGAGTTCCGATGAGCTTCTCTAGCAAGCTCCGTGACTTCTTGGCTGGTTCCCGCAGAACTTCCGACGAACGTCTAGACTTCCGACGAACTCTCGAACTCCTAAAGTGATCTCAATCTTGACTTCGGGACTTCATTTTGCTTCATGTCTTGCTATCATAGTTAATCCTACACATGTAAAACATACTTTGATCTAGACAATTAATCCTAAGTATCTAATCAAGTTGTCCGGCATGTCATTAGTCCCTCGACGCTTCGTCCGATTCTTTGGTGCATCGTCCTCTCTTGCGGCCTATTGCCCAATCGGCCAATTGACTCCGCAACTCTGATATCCTTAGCGCAATACCCACTCTTCTTGGCCCGATGCTCGAATCCACGGCCCGAAGCCTTTTGTCGATACGTCGATCGATCCACCGGCCCGACATCCAATCTTTTGACATGTTCCTCCGACCCAATATGATTTTTCTAGCTTTTAATTGTCTCATCCTGATCGAAGCATCCTGCGTCACTCAAAAATATAGATTAAAACATAAACACAATTATCAATCGTTTTCATCATCAAAATACGAGATTCAACACTCGTCGGGGACACTAAGGATACAGTACATGTGCTCATTGGAGAATGAGTTCACTAATTGATCCGCTTACGGAATGCTGGATGGTTGATGATACCTTATTGTTAGACAGCGATTTCATAGTCTCAGTGGTGTATCTAGTCCTTAGACTTGAGATACCAAGGATGTCCTGTATGAGTGCTCCATTTTTTGATACCGGACTTATAGGTTTGGATGTCCTAGATCTAGTACAACCAGTCATTAGGAGTGGCAGTCAACCTTACGAGGGCTATTGAGTGTCGATAGAGGGTCAACCATACTCGGCATCATGAGAGGAATATCTTATATATTCTTGGTCAGACAAATCCCTAGCCATGGTCATTCAGATTGAGAGAGAAAGAGTTCTCCAAGAGAATCCAATTAGAGCGAGACTCGAGTAGAAACCGTATGGGTCTAATAGCACCATACCCGGTATACGGTCTTTGGGATATTAGATGGATGAAAGACTATAGGTACATGGTAACTTAGGACAAACAGGTCCAATGGATTGGATTCCCCTGTATCGTCTGAGAACTACGGCATGGTGGCCTAGTATGTCCGTAGTCGATGAGTAGAGTGAATTATTATGGAGATAATAATTCACTAAGCCAAAAGTAGTTCTGACAGGTATGTATGACTCACAGCCAACTCAATATTTGGCCTAAAGGGTCACACACATATGGTAGGCATTGCGATGAGTAGAGATTCGGATATGAGATATCTGCCGAAGCCCCTTTCTTATTGGATATCCAATAAGCCCTTGAATTATTGGATCCCATAGACGAGATCCAATAAAAGTCTATAAGAGATTATTAGATAGAGATCCACTAATCTAAGAGGCTTGGGTAGTTGGATGGAGATCCAATGCCCAATAGGGGAGGATCCATTAGGGTTAAGTTGATAGGGGACCTTTATAAATAAGAGGGATTCAGTGGTCACAGGCTTGAGCCTTTGCTTGCCTCTCCTATTTTCCTCTCCCTCTCCACCTCAAAGCAGGCCTGGAGTTTTGAGGAGCGTCGTTGCAGCCCTGCTGTGTGGATCACCGCTAGAGATGAGGGCGATTGACCTCCTTCACCCTCTCCTAGAGATCTGTAAGGATTCAGGGATATACGATCTCTCTATGTAACATAATTTATCTTATACATAGTTTTAAGTTTTGTGGATTTTTGCGCATCAATCTTCACACGATAACGAACATCTCTTTGAGAATAGGGGATTTTGTGTTTTGTTCTTCCGCTGCGCATATGATGCCACCCCCAAGATTTCTCAATACCTGATTGGCTAGTGATTTCAAATTAAGATCGACCATAGAAGCCTCAAGTACTTTTTGGAGAAGAAGATATCATACCTTAAGTAGCAGAAATGGGTAACCAAACTTCTAGGATTTGATTATGAAATTATTTAGAAAAAGGGAAAGAAAACATTGTTGCAAATGCACTCTCATGGCTACTTGACCAAGCTAAATTTTTAGCCATCTCCCTTTCTACGACCAGCTTTCTCGAGGACATTAGGGAAGAATGGAAGAAGGATCCAGAGATTAGCATCATCATAAAAAAATTAGAGGAGAATCCAAGTGCAATAGCCTACTACACTTGGGATTCAAGGGATCTACGCCATAAAGGTTGCATTATGCTTATACCCGACTCCCCTTACATCAAAAGCATCCTGCATGAAATGTACTCCACACCTTCAGTAGGGCACTTCGGATTCCTGAGAACCTACAAAAGAGTGAAGCAAAATTTTTATTGGAGATGGATGAAAAAAATTATTGCTAAATATGTGGCACAATGTGATGTATGTCAACAGCATAAGCGTTAAACAGTGGCAAGTCCAGGGAAGCTACAACCACTACCCATACCAGACTCGGTGTGGACTGACATCTCCATGGACTTCATCGAAAGGCAGCCGCCTTCCAAAGGTAAAAGCACAATTCTCATGGTGGTTGATCGACTTATGAAATATACTCATTTTTGTGCTGTGCAAAATCCCTACACTACTACTAGTATTGCCCAGATTTTTATAGAAAATATTATTAAACTACATGGGATGCCAAGGTCCATTGTAAGTTATCGTGATAGGATCTTCACCAGTAAATTTTGGATCGAGTTATTTCAGTTATAGGGCACCAAACTCAAGATGAGTATAGCATATCATCCACAAATTGACGGCCAAACAAAGGTGGTGAATAGGTGTTTAGAGACGTGCCTTTAGTGTTTTGCTAGTGACCGACCAAAGGAGTGGGCAAAATGGCTTCCCTGGGCCAAATGGTGGTATAATACTACATATCATTCATCTACAAAATGTGCCCCTTATGAAGCACTATATGGTCGGCTGGCTCTTGTAATTCCAAAGTATGTAATTGGCTCGGCTAAGGTAGATCAAGTCGACCAAGAATTGATTGACCAGGACAAACTCCTACAACTACTAAAGCAGCAGGCCAGAATGAAGCAGCAAGCCGATACACGATGAAGCAAAAGAGAATTTTCAGTAGAAGATTGGGTTTATCTTCACCTATAGCCATACAAGCAACTCTCCATCAACACTCGAGCCTCTATGAAACTATCCCCATATTTTTATGGGCCCTATCATATCACAGAGCGTATTAGAGCCGTGGTGTATAGACTTAAATTGCCTGAGGATGCCATGTTAGGATCGGAGCGGCACTAAGAGGGGGGGGTGAATTAGTGCAGCGGATTAAAACGTTGGTTTCGATAAATCTTTCATACGATAAAAACCGAACTTGAAAAGCTTAACTTGAACATATGTTCGTAAAGGTGTGCAGCAAAGGTAATGAGGAAATAAAGCACATAAGAAGGTTTGCAGTAATGTAAATAGCAATAAGAAAATGAAAACCAGATATCACGCCAATTTTAAAGTGGTTCGGTCAAATGACCTACATTCACTCGCGAGGCCCTCTTCGATGAGGCTCCCACCTTCCACTAGCAAATCTCTTGAAGGGGAAGGACAAATACCCCTCTTACAACCTTTTACAAGCGGTTCACACTCTTACAAATTTTCAGCAAGAAAGAAGGAGGTGAACACTCTAGCAGATTGAAAACAAGACTTGCTAAGACTTTTCTAAGACCTTTTTTCTCAATCTATTTCTTCTCAAAAAGTTGTAATCTCAGTTGAGAATTGAGGGGCATTTATAGGCCTCAAGAGGATTCAAATTTGAGCTCCAAAATTTGAATTCTCTTTGGTTCCCGATGTTGGCGGTGCCACCGCCTATCAGTGTCTGACACTAACAGTGTACTGGCGGTGCCACCGCCTGGCTCTCGGGTGCTAGGCGGTGCCACCGCCCTTCGGTTCACTAGTTGGGCTTTAAGTTCAGCCCAAACCAAGTCTAATTTTGGGCCCAGTTGGCCCCTAACCAGGATATAGGATTATCTTTTAATCCTAATCCTAATTACATGTGAACTACGTAACTAAAAACATCCCAAGCAAGTTTTCAACCGCGAACGTCGAGTCTTGTTCCGGCGAGCTTTCCGACGAACTTCCGGCGGACTTCCGATATGCCCTCGGATTTCTTCCAATGGACTCCCAATAGACTCTCGATCTTGTGATGTCATCAACGAGTAGCCGAGCCTTCTCGGTGATCTCCACGAATCTCCGATGATCTCTTCGGCGAACTTCCGAAAATTCCGACAAGTTCCTGATTTCTTCTCGGTTGGTTCCAGCAGCATCTCCGACAATTCTTCAGACTCTTAAACGTCCATCGAACTTGACTCCGGTATTCTTGCTTTATGTTTTTTGGTTATCGTAGTTAATCCTGCACACTTAACTCAATAATATGGATTAGATCAATTAACCCATCAATTGATTTTATCATCAAAATTCGAGATTCAACATGCCAAAATTCACTCTGTCTTCCACGTGTCATGCTTGAAGCCCAAGTTGGGAGAACACGAGTCACCCCAAATCCAACTACCCAACACCACTGATGATAGAGATATTCAAGCCCAACCACAAGCCATCCTTGATCGTAGAATCGTGATTCGTCGCCAATGCCCCTCTACTAAAGTACGAGTGTATTAGAATAATTTACCAATTGAAGACGCCACATGGGATCCACATGCGGAGCTGAAGACTCGGTTCCCTAAGTTTATGGAACCTCAACCTTGAGGATAAGGCTAATTTGGAGAGGGTGGGCTTGATAGGACCCTAGTAGGGTTGGGTCCTACTCAACCAAGAAGTAGTTAATAAAACCCTATGAGATTGTAATAAACCCCACATAGCCGCCTCTATCCTATAAAGAAGAGTGGCTAAGATTTATATTTGGGGCTTTGGGGTTCCTAGCCGTCGCCCCCTCTTACTAGGCTGGTTGGTTAGGGTTGAGGACAAAAGGGTTAACTCACTTAGGAAGTAGCCCCTAAGGCTAGGGTTTAGAGCCCTATATAAGCATGTAGCTTTCATCTCTTTGGGAATAAGATCTATCTACAATTGAAGCCATTTGGCCGACTTCTAGGAGGGTGGAACCCCTATAGCATTCTAACGAGTGATCTCCCTCAAAGATCAATCTATATAGAATTCCTCTGGGGTTCTATCATAGTGGAAACCGGTGGCCTCGAGTGAAGAGGAATCGGGAGTGGATATAGGTCACGACAACCGAACCACTATAAAAATCTGGTTTGCATTTCCTTCTTGCTTTTTCCTTATATTGCAATTTGAATTCTTACTTTCACAACGCTTCTATATGCTTTTAAGTTAAGCATCTTTCTGATACGTTTTTATCGTATGAAGATTTCCGGCTCAACGTAATTTTACTACTGCACTAATTCACCCCTCCCTCTTAGTGCCAACTCGATCCTAACACTCAGGTCACCAGTGACATCTCTATGTTATAGGCAAGATAGCTAATTGCGATATAGGTGAGCCTCGAGGGACTCGACCAACTCAACCTACATCGAAAATTGGTTCCCACCGATAAAAATGGAAGGCCACGTGAGTCAATCTAATTGTCTCATGTTTACCGACTTAATATTATCGAGAGAGAGGATTTTGATTTGGTCTCCTAATATGATATGTCACACATATACATATTTAATATATATCTACATCACATGCAAATATATATATATATATATAGTAGGTGTATAAGCAATCACACATCATATGAGCAATCACACCAAATGATCATGGACCACAACCTAATGTGATTAGGCCTGAGCTAATAGGCCTAATCACTCACATCTCTATGCATGTAGTGGTGCATCTCTATGCCTTGTGATCGTTGATCTTATCCTCGTTGGTTCTATCGGTATCTCGACGCATCTCCATGCATCGCGATCGTTCGTCTCGTGGGTCTCGCTATCGCTTCCATGCTCCTACTATGCCTCCTTATGTGATTACAACTTAATCATAGGCACAGAGGCCCGACAATGAATAAGAAATAAAATGGAGGCTCGTAGGCCCCAATAATAATAATCACAAGTACACACACATCACACGGTCCATGATCATCCGTCCACATTATACATCACATGTACACATCATTATCATGTAGGACTACTAGATAAAAATAATAATAATAAATTAAAATTTTAATTAATTAATATTTTCTTAAATGAGGGACATATAGGGAATTTTTTGAATGGTGAGGGGAATTTTTGTAATTTACATAAAGGATAGAATTTAGAATTTATGAAATTTCGATGGGCGAAACTATCTTTTGCCTGAAAAAACCCCTAAACCCCTTTCTCCCATGCGTTCTATGGTGTGGCCAGTGCCACCCTACTGGCGACGGCCACTGTAGGGGGCGGGGCCACCGCCTCTACCCGCCAGTGGTAGTGCGGCGATCGCAACCTTAGCGGCAATCACCTAGGTTGGCAGGCGATGGTGTAGCACTGCGATACACACAGGCAGCCACTAGAGCAACGCTAATGCGATGGCCGCACCCAATTGCGACCACCGCCTTACATGCATAGGCAGTTGTTGCCTTGTGTACACAGGCGACTACCACCTTGTGCACAGTCGACTATCGTGCGCAATGTCACAGACTTAGCTGGTTTTGCCTAAATCATGCGGCACCCTTGCGTGTCCATCCGCAAAGGTCAACCTCCCCGAAGCCTCCTATTGTCCCTTAGGACCAACAAAAGAGAGAACGGGTTAGAGAGAACGTCTCAATCGGGATCCACAAGCAAACATCTCCGAAAAACACTTCATAGATAATGCAAATTATAAACAGACTTTACAAGCTCTAAATAGTTGCACAACAAAGGGTAAAATGGTCCATTATAGATTAAAAATCTCTCACACGTGTCCACATGACACAATCTTTATTTACAAGCCTAAAGAGACCACCAACCTAACTAAAAATGGGACTATTAAGCCTTCGGTTGTCCCTCTACATGCTGTACAAGGCATGAAAATACCAAAAGACATGGACATACATAAGCATTACATCAAACATCTTGTTTAGAAGTTTGTCCGTGACATTCTCCCCCACTTATTCCTTCGACGTCCTCGTCGAAGCCTTTGTCGACACTGTAACTCCTCGCCTTTGCTGAGTCTTCAATCTTCTGCTCCAGCTGCAATGCACCTCTTGGCTCCCAACTGCTCTCCACTACTGTTTTTGAGTAGTCGAACCTTTGATCCGCCATGCTGCTTCAACTCACCAATGACTCTCACTCTGGTATGGGGTTGGCTGAGTTGTATTGATCCTTGTTGATTCCTGCGGATCCTCCAAATGAAGGAAAAAGATCATCCTTACTGCGCAAGTCTCTCAAATGTCTCATGTTGTTTGAATTACGTGGATGCTTGTTGGAACTTTAACGAGCATCGTCTCGCAAACTTCTGAAGTTTTGGGTCCTTCCTCCACAAAATTTGCTCATTGATTCTTCTTTCACTTAGTTGTCACATCCAAGTAGGTTCGCAACACTTCCACTTTCGATTGGCATTTCGTTGGGAAATGAAGCGGACAATCTACTCTCAGTAGCACTGATCACCGTTGGTGAGGATTTGACAACTATTGTCTTTCATTATCTTCGAAGG
The DNA here is from genome assembly GCF_036884655.1 of Musa acuminata AAA Group. NCBI lineage: Eukaryota > Viridiplantae > Streptophyta > Magnoliopsida > Zingiberales > Musaceae > Musa > Musa acuminata. Next base: position 27,308,165 of record NC_088335.1, read on the forward strand.
GTCTTTGAACTTGTGCAAAGCTCCAATAGATAAGAGAATTAGGGTACTTGGTTTCGCCCATTCTCTTAAGAGTTGAGAAGGCAAAGGTTACTTGACTTCGCTCACCTCCTCGAGGTTGTACTTCATGCATCGAGCTGGTTACTGGCCTTCGCCTGCTCTTTGCTCACACTTCTGAAGCACTTGAAGTGTTTGCACTCCTTGTGTTGAGTTAGCTACTGTGATTCACCTTCTCAATGCCATCTAACTTCTGGAATGCGGGAAGTTTTCACCCCAACTTGGAGTAATTCTCTAATAGATGAGGTCGCCTCTAGGATTGTACCGTCTTCTCCATCAACCTTGCCACCTACTCCCCTGAGTAGCAAAGGTACAGTACCACGTACTGCCTACTTCGTTCCTTGGTTATGCACTCTTGCATGACCCGAAGTCCTTCACTTTCGGCTATCTTGATGAGAAACTTGTTGACATCGGTCTTACGAAGTTTCTTGGCCTCTGCCCTTCAGCCTTGTCATGGTACTTGGAGATTGCCTCTGCATGTTCCACCTCCTCGGCCCCTTTCACGACCATGCGCTCTCCCTCCATGAGAGCAAGGGATCAATGACTTTCACGGAACTCCCTCCTCTATGGTACCATGGCGCTACCATGCCCATAGCCCTACTATCCGTCGCCTCGCATCTGTATCCCTTTTCTTTACGATCAGTAGATATGTCTTTGTGGCACTCCTCTGAGTCCACCTCCATTCTAACTGCTACTTGATTTTGGGTAGCTAAGTCCCTCTGGACTCATCGTCACTTCCTCGCCCCTTTCGACCCCCTGCTTCAACACCTTTGTGTTCTCCAAGCAGCTCCCTCTGGTCGATGGAAAGATAGACTGCAACTCCTATGCATGGCCTATGCCATCACGTTGTAGGGTTTGCACCGATTCTGTTCTCCTTAGCTTCCTTGGTAGCAACGTTCGCTTACTAGACCTTGTCCTCTGACTTGCCGGGCTCCCTTAAGCGAATATGAGCTCTGGAGTAGTCCAACTCTCCAGCTGCTTCGATCATACCTCTGCATGATCAAGTCCCTCCCATGGAACTCACTGGTACTTGCATTCAAACTTTTCCCTTGGTGGAACACAGCCCCCATATGCTGATGACCAAGGCTTTCATCCGATGCAAAATTCGATGCACGCATGGAAGACCCGCCTCTACGATACCATGGCCTTCACTCCTTGAATCCATAGCCCTTCTTGCCGTCGTGTTGTTCACCGAAGTGGAGCTTCCAGTAGCTCCTGATCATACCTCCATATGATTTAATCCCTCACGGGACTAGATCGTGTGTATCGCATTTGCCATGAACTATTCCACCATGATTCGCTATATCATGTCGCCTCCTGGTGACATCTCTATTGCATTCTGATCCTTGTGGGATGAACTCGAATTGTGAACCCTCCATGTGTGGCCTCTGCCAATACATCGCAGGGTCTCTTCCACCTTCGATTTTGTTCACTCCTTTGGCAATCGACCTTCATCCACCCACTCTTGGGTCACACCTAGATGAAGCACTGCTCTAGGACAGTCCGTCGCCTAGTAGCTCCCGAAGTCCACCAACTTCATTGTAATTTATAAACCATTGTCTAGATCCTGGGCCTCTACCCCTACCAGCACAATCTCCATTGCGCACCACTTCCTTCATGGCAACTTGAATGGCAACACTACGGCATATTCTTCAAGAGTACTCGCCTCTGCATCCTCTTGCCCCGTGCTAAGGCCTTCTGAACCCAACTTCTCCTCTGCAAATTGAGTCGCCTTAGTTCCTCCATCAAATGCTTTTTCGAGATAAGGTGCATGTGCCCAATAGCTCCCTTCGTCTTTGGCACCATGCAAGATGAGTCCACTCTGTTAGAATGAAGGACCCATGGAACAATATGATCCTACTCTTGCCTCTGCAAGAGTTCATGTCCTTGACCTCTATCTACGGAAAGCACAATGCCTCTGCTCCATGTTCCAACTTGGGTACATGCTGGCTCCCTTCATGCGGCTTGGGTACTTCGCCAAGTTACACCCAAGTTGCTCCGCTCCTCGTTTTTGCATTGAGTCAATGGTAGCCCTCGCGCCCACCATTCCATAGGTCAGCCCTCCCTTGAGTCCGATCTCTACATCGACTCCAAGTGTGCCTTCATTTAAGTTGCTTTGGGTCACTCCCCCACTTGATCTCGCAATGCATCCACCAATGCATTCTCTCAAGCGAGATCATGCGACGACTCCTCGCCACTTGCTTAGTCCATTGAGCTTCATGGAGTTGTTGTTTGTTGAGGTACTCCTCCTCAACTTGTGAGGTCCATCCCACATGATTCTCCCTCTGGAGAGCCGGGACTTATCCCTCCTGGATAATTGTCTCATTGGAGCAATGTCTCTCTTCGTTTCGGAGACCACCATCCCCTTGGACTACTTCGATCTGCTGAACAAACTGTGCATTGTTCTGCCTCCTGCAAACGCACTTGCTAGATTGCGACTCCACATCAATATAGCCCCCGCTGCACCACTCAAGGCCTAGCAACATGCTGAACTTGTTGCACACTTCAGCCTCCTACGGACGTATCCTTTACATGCCAAAGAGAAAGTTTCAATGCTCCATGGCACCGAGTTTCGGTTGCCTTGGGATGGCCACGAATATTCCATCGTCCGCATATAAGCCCATACATGAGTACCAAATTCTTCGAGTTAGCAATTTCCCTCACCTCTGTGAGCTTTGCATAACTCTTTTGGTCGTTGAGCAACTCATTCCACCTTGCATGGTCTCATCCTTTACCAAGCGCCTTGCTTGTCGTGAGCACCATCAAGTATAGTTGTCAACGTTGAGCCTTAGCTCAAACTCAGCCATCCCAACCTTTATGCGCTCCGCATTCTTCCAAGCTTATCTGTTCTCGTGGTGCCTCTTGCGCGAAGGGTTGGCCATTCCTCTGAATGCCAATCTCAGATGCCCGCTCCTCCGAGCGACTCCTTTTCCCTACATGTCCATGCCCGTTTTCTCCCCCAAACGGTCTTACATGTGCTGACTGCCCTCAACACAGCCCCGCTAGGTCCCCCCACGTTTGCATGCTAAGTGGTTTTATGAGTGCTTATCCCGCTCTGATACCATCTATCACGGACTTAGCTGGTTTTGCCTAAGTCGTACGGCACCCTTGCATGTCCGTCCGTAAAGGTCAGCCTCCCCGAAGCCTCCCATTGTCCCTTAGGACCAACAAAAGAGAGAACGGGTTAGAGAGAACGTTTCAATCGGGATCCACAAGCAAAAATCTCCGAAAAACACTTCATAGACAATGCAAATTACAAATAGACTTTACAAGCTCTGAATAGTTGCACAATAAAGGGTAAAATGGTCCATTACAGATCGAAAATCTCTCACACGTGTCCACATGACACAATATTTATTTACAAGCCTAAAGAGGCCACCAACCTAACTAAAAATGGGACTATTAAGCCTTCGGTCGTCCCTCTACATGTTGTACAAGGCATGAACATACCAAAAGACACGGACATACATAAGCATTACATCAAACATCCTGTTTAGAAGTTTGTCCGTGATAGTAAGCCGGTCAGCCCGTAGGCGGCTTGCTTGTGGGTAAGCACTGCTAGTCGGTGTCGCCTTTGCCTATGTGCGGCCTTACTATGGGCGCCCTGCCCACAAGCGTTGCTGGTGTTAAGGGTAGGCCATCGCCAAGTAGGTGGCGGCCAAGGCTGCATGCACCCCTTTTTGCTGCTATGCGAGGGCATCAATAGTTGCTGCCCACTCTCGCCTTTGCGTCAACGATCTTGACGTCAAAAATTTTTCCAAAACACAACACACGTAGTTCAAAACCAATCTTTCACACGAATAACCTGGCTCTGATATCATTGATGGAAAATCTAGGAGTGACATGCGCAGTGGAAGAACATTAAAACCAAACTCCCTAATTTTTCAAAAATGTTTTTATTGTCATACGAAGATTGGTGCACAAAAACTGTGAAACTTAAAACTTAAACCTAGGGACATTGTATATCCATGAATCTCTATAGATCTCTAGGAGAGAGTGAAAGAGGTGAAGTGTCCTCCTCTCTAATGGTGATCCACATAACAGGGCTGTGATGATACTCCTCAAAACTTCAAGTTTGCTATTTGAGGAGGAGAAGGGGAGGAGAATAGCAGAGGCAACCCAAAAAGCTCTGGCCTATGAACCATTAGTTCTCTCCTATTTATAGAGGTCCCCTGTCAACTTAACCATAATAGATCCTGCTCTATTGGGTTTTAGATCTCTATCAAACTACCCAAGCCTCTTAGATTAGTGGATCTCTATCCAAGAATCTCTCATTGACTCTTTTTGGATCTTATCCATAGAATCCAATAATTCATGGACTTATTGGATATCCAATAAGATAGGGGCTCTGACGGATATCTCATATTCAAATCTCAACTCATCGTAATATTTACCATATATGTGTGACCCTCTAGGCCCAATATCGAGCTGGCCATGAGTCATACATGTCAGAACTCCTGGCGTATGAACTATTGGTACTAGGGTGAACACATATTGCTCCCTCTTTAACTTGCTAGTTGCACTTTTTCTTTTTGTTAATGACAAAGGGGGAGAAATTATGATGACAATCATGTATAAAATAATGATCTGAAATCATGTATGATGATTTGGAATCATGCATGTAATGATGATTTTATATTTTAAAAATATACATGATGATTTGGTATTATGCATGCAATACTTCAACTTATGATAATGGTGCATGCAATGTTGCAAATATTCATAATTAAATTTTCTTTGACTCGAATTCAATTTGAATTCAAGGTTCTATCAATATGGCATATTGATAGAGGGGATTTAAAGTTAACTCCGCCATCAATTAGTTGCAATCATCAAACGGGAGAGATTATTGAATCTCGGATTTTGATGATGAAACCAATTGATTGGGTGGTACCATCAGACTGGGCAATGGTACCACCTAGTGTCAGAGTATCAAGCGGTGGTACCGCCCAGTACTAATGGTGGTACCGCTAGTACCCTGGAAACCCGAGATGAGATACTTTTTTGTTCCAATTTTGAAGCCATTGGGGCCTATAAATATCCCACCCTTTTCTGCATGAAAGGGTAACAAAGTGATATATAAGTGTGCAAAAATCATTAAGTGTTGAGGTGCAAAAAGTGTTGTATAAGTGCAAGAGTCCTTCTCCTCCTTCTCTTTAACTTTATAATCATCCAAGAAGAGGTGTGAGGCTTATAACGGTTATCTCCTAAACCCGTAAAAAAGGGGAAAGCGTTGTAAAGAGATGGTTGGTCTTTTGCCTATTAAAGGAAGACCATTAGTGGATGCCGGTGACCTTGATGGAGGAGGAATCAAAAGTGGATGTAGGTTATAACAACCGAACCACTATAAATTCCAGTATATTCTTTCCTTATTTCATATTCTCTTTACTGTATTTTACTTTACTTTATTGTAAACTATCCATTCCCCTCTTCTCTACTCGCTTGTGAACTTATTCGAGTCTAACTAACGATTTTCATTGAACTTAGAATTTCATCGTACAAAGTTTTTTGAAATCATTGAAATTTATTGTTTTTATCCACTGCACTAATTCACCCCCCCTCTTAGTGTTGTTCTTGATCCTCACATACAACACATTATCTAGCATTATAGCATGTCATCTTATCATCTAACACTTCATTCGAACCTTTGACACATCATCCTTTTCTTCGATATATCACCCAATCTATCGACATGTTAACTTTCCTATAGCATCCGATCTTTTGGCACAATATCCTATCCTTCCAGCACGATGCCCGAACTCATGGCACGAAGTCCATTCTTCATCACGTCGACCAACCATTCGGATCGACATCCAATTTTTGACATGATACTTTCTAGCCCAATGTTTGATTTCTCCTACTTTGATAACTTACACTATGATGGTTCGTGTCCTTGATCGAAGTATTTCTTGCATTACTTATCTCAAAAGCATATTAGTCCACAAACTGATTAATTGATTTTATTATCAAAATTCAAGATTTAACACTGATACCACTGTTAGGAAACCTGGATAGAGCATCACATGTATAGTGGAAAAATAGAAAAATAAAATCTCAGATTTTCCAAAAAAAAGGTTTTGTCATTATGCGAAGTTTGGTGTGCAAAAGCAAATGCAAAATAAAAAATCATGCATGTCAACGTAGATTTGCTACCTAGGGAGATCATATATCCATATAAAATCTTATATCTATAAGAGTGGATAAAGGAGGTCAACTTTCCTCCTCTTCAGTGGTGATCCATATGTTAGATGTGGCAAAGACGCTCCTCAATTTGCTACACGATCTTTTTCTCCACGTGAAGACATGATCAAGAAGGGGTCGACCCTTCTTGCCATCCACAAGTACCAAACTAGGGCTGTCGATTGAGGAGGAGAGGAAGGGAGGAGAATAAGAGCTGGCAACTAAAAAGGGTCTAGCCTATGTCCCTTTGGTTCCCTCCTATTTATAGAGGTCTCTATCAACTTAACTCTAATGAATCCTACCCCATTGGGTATTGGATCTTTATTCAACTACCTAAGCCTCTTGGATTAGTGGATCTCTATCCAATAATCTTTAATTGGCTGTTATTGGATCTTATTCACAAGATCTAATAATTTAGCGACTTACTGGATATCTAATAAGATAGGGGCTTCAACGGATATCTCATATTTGAACCTTGACTCATCACAATGCCTACCATTTATATATGACTCTCTAGGCCCAATATCGAGCTGGCCATGAGTCATACCTGTTAGAACTCCTTCTGACTCAATGAATGATTATCTCTTATAATAATTCACTCGACTCATCGACTACGGACATACTAGGCCACCACGGACGATATAGGGGAATCTAATCAATTCCCTATCCTCAATTACCATATATCTATAATCCCTCATACATTTAATATCTCAAAGACTATATACCGAGTATAGTGCTGTTAAACCTATACAGAATCTACTTGAGTCTCTCTAATCAGATTCTCCCGGAGAACTCTTTCTCTTTCAATCCGAATGACCCTAGCTAAGGATTTGTCCGAGCAAGAAGACATAAGATATTTCTCACATGACATTGAGAGCGGATGATCCTCTATCGATACTCAATTGCCCTCATAAGATTAGCTACTACTACCGATGATCGGCAAGTCTAGTACCAAAGAGCGGAGTACTTATACAGGGCATCCTTCGTACCTTAAGTCTAAAGACCAAATATATAATTGGGACCACAGAATCGTTGTTTAATAATGAGGTTTTATTAACCAGCCAACATTCAATAAGTAGATCAATCAGTGAACTCATTCTCCAATGAGCATCTACACTGTATCTTTAGTGTCTCCACGTGAGCAATTATGAGACCAGCCGCCTCCATCATATGGTTTGGTATACAACACACTAGTTTGTTTGGTTATCTCAATTTCCCTCTTGAATAACCTATAATCAAGATTATTTATGATTTGAGTTTAAAGGTAAATGGTCTCATTATCGTGATCTTATCACGATCCAATTCTCGTTGTATAGATCCATAGACATCACAATATATGCATCATGCAACATAAAATGAGAAAAAATAATAATAATAATAATAATAATAAAAAGACTGCGTAGCATGCCACACGTGTCATCACTCATGTGATTGGCTTGTAGGGCACTTATGACTAGCAACTTAATGGATAATGTATCCTCATCCAATAACCAATCTAAGCTCTATTGGGTCTCACCCAATGGATCTATTAAAACAGGAGCTTATTGGATATCTCATATCTAATTCTTTATTCGTCTAGTTCGTCCACTATATGTGTGTGACCCTCTAAGCCCAATACCGAGCTGGCCGTGAGTTGCACCTATTAGAACCCCTTCTTACTCAGAACTTTTTCTAACTCGGTGAATTATTATCTCCATAATAATTCAATCAACTCATCGACTATATACGAATTATGCCACTATACCATAATCCCCAAATGATACAAGAGAATCTAATCCATTGGACCTATCTACCCTCAATTATCATGTATCTATAGTCTCTCATTTGTCTAACATCCCAAAGACCGTATGTCAGGCATGGTGCTATCAGGCTCATACATAATCTATTCGAGTCTTACTCTTATCGGATTTTCCCAAAGAACTCATTCTCTCTCAATCCGAGTGACTTTGGCCAAAAATTTGCTTGAGTGAGAATATATAGGATATTCTTCTCATGATACTAAGAGTGGATGATCCTTTATTGATACCCAATTACCTTCATAAGATTGACTTTTATTCTTAATGACCGTCTGTATTAGATCTGGAACTTTCGGACCTATAAGTCTGGTTGGTATCAAATAATAGAGTACTCAAACAAGACATCTGTTAGGACTCTTTTTCTGAGCTTTTGAATAATGTTTATTGAGTCTGTTTAGTCTAGTTGTTTATTGAGTCGGTTTGATTCAGTTAGAGTCAAGTAGAGGTTTATTTAATATTTATTTATTATTAGAGTTCAAGTCCTGATGGACTTTGGGTGGAACTCTATAAATAGGGATGTAACTGCTTCTTTTCAGTTATCTATGAAAAATACTATTTTGTCTTTGGACAAACCCTAGGAAGCTGATCCCCTCGAAGCGATCAAGGAGGGTCGATCCCCTCGAAGCGATCAAGGAGGGTCGATCCCCTCGAAGCGATCAAGGAGGCCGATCCCCTCGAAGCGATCATTATCATCCTCATTTCTCCCCTTTCTCTTCTACTTTTTTACGATATGACTTTAGGGTCTTATCAATTGGTATCAGAGCGACGATAAGACCTTTAGGGTCTTATCAATTGGTATCAGAGCAGTGATCCTCGACGTTCTTGTTGTAATTCGTCATCTCAGAAAAAAATAAATAAATAAATTTGTGAGGGCGTTAGCCATCTCAAAAAAAAAAAAAAAAAAAAGAATTTGTGAGGGTGAAGCCGGCAGCCATGCACGCTGTTCCTTCTCAACCAAAAGGTGTTAGGCTTAAGAGCACTAAGAGGGGGGGGGGTGAATTAGTGCAGCGGAAATTTTTTAGCGATTAAAACCGAAAGCTACGTTCGTTTGATAAAAAACGATTTCGACGTAAAAGTTGATTCTAAGATTACTTTAACTTAAGATTAAGAGAGATGACATTAAAATAAATCTACAAAGGCAGTTTGCAGTTTATGATGAAAATTAGAATGCAAGCGCAAACTGAAATGCGACGTTCGTACGATAAAACCGGTTTACGTCTAAATGTCAATTTTGAAGATATTGAACTTCGAGATATGTTTTATAAATGCGCAGAAGGCAGTTTGCAGTTATGATTGAAATCAAAACGTAAACGTAAACTGAAATGTAATGATCATACGAAAAAGCCGATTTACGTTTAGACGCAGATTCGGAAAGCTCTGAACTTAGAAACTCGTTTGTAAAAGCGCAGAAGGCAGTAGCTATTTAGGAGGTTTGCAGTAAAGATAAAAATGCTCAAATTAAATGCAAACTGAGATTTAGAGTGGTTCGGTCAATCTTGACCTACTCCACTTTTGGCTTCCTCCACCGACGAGGTCACCGACGTCAACTAGAGGCCTTCCTTCAATAGGCGAAGGCCAACCACCCTTTTACAGTTTCACTCCTTTTGACGGGCTTAGGAGACAACCCTTATAGAAATTTTCTCTCCTCTCTTTACAACTCAAAACTTTGAAGAACAAAGGGAGGAGAACTTTTGGCCTTTACAACAATTTTGAGCTCTAAGAATCACAGAAAGATATCAAGATTTCGAGTGTAAGTTGCTACCTTTTAGTGCTGAATGGGTGGGGTATTTATAGGCCCCAACCCAGTTCAAATTTGGAGCTCAAAACTGTCAATTCCCGAAATTCCGGGATCAGGTGGTTGCACCTCCTAACTGGGGCGGTTGCACCGCCTGGCAGAGCTCGAAGATTGAGCCTCTGGGCGGTGCCACCTCTGTCAGGGACGGTTGCACCTCTCTGCCAGAGCTCGAAGACCGAGCTCAGGTGGTTGCACCTCCTGACTAGGGCGGTTGCACCGCCTGCCAGAGCTCGAAGACCGAGCTCAGGCGGTGCTACCTCCTGTCAGGAGAGGTTGCACCGCCTAGTCTCGCTTGGAGACTGAGCCCAGGCGGTTGCACCTCCTGGCTGGGGCGGTTGCACCGCCTAGTCTGTTAGGATCGAGAGCACTAAGAGGGGGGAGGGTGAATTAGTGCAACGGAAAACTTTCTGCGATTAAAATCGAAAGCTGCGTTCAAACGATAAAAACAACTTCTGTATGAAAGTTGATACTAATCAAGGTTAAAGTCAAACTAAGCAGGCAGTTTGTAGCTATGATGAAAACCAGAATATCGGCGCAAACTGAAATCCGACTTTCGTACGAAGAAACTGATTTACGTCTAAATGCTGATTCGTAAATCACTTGATTAGATAAGATGCAGTTTAAGCAGGAGTATAAAGGCAGTGTGCAGTATTGGTAAAGATCAAAATGTAAATGCAATCTGCAATATGATGACCATGCGAAAAAGCAGATTTACGTCTAAACGCATATTTACGTCTAAACGCAGATTTACGTCTAAACGTTGAAACTTGTTCGTAAAATCGCAGAGGGCAGTAGCTATTGAGAAGTTTGCAGTGAAGGTAAAATGCTCAAAGGAAATGCAAACCGAGATTTAGAGTGGTTCGGTCAATCTTGACCTACTCCACTTTTGGCTTCCTCCACCGACGAGGTCACCGACGTCAACTAGAGGCCTTCCTTCAATAGGCGAAGGCCAATCACCTTCTTACAGATTCACTCCTTTTGATGGGCTTAGGAGACAACCCTTACAGAAGTTTTCTCTCCTCTCTTTACAACTCAAACTTTGAAGAACAGAAAGAGGAGAACTAGTAGTTTTAAGCTCTAAGAACCACAGAAAGACAGCAAGATTTCGAGTGTGTGTTCTGTGCTTTCAGTGCTGAATGGGTGGGGTATTTATAGGCCCCAACCCAGTTCAAATTTGGAGCTCAAATCTGTCAATTCCAGGAATTCCGGGATCAGGCGGTTGCACCTCCTGACTAGGGCGGTTGCACCGCTTGGCAGAGCTCGAAGACTGAGCCTCTGGGCGGTGCCACCTCTGTCAGGGGCAGTTGCACCTCTCTGCCAGAGCTCGAAGACCGAGCTCAGGCGGTTGCACCCTCTGACTGGGGAGGTTGCACCGCCTGGCAGAGCTCGAAACTTGAGCTCTGGCGGTGCTACCTCTTGACAGAAGAGGTTGCACCGCCCAGTCTCGCTTGGAGACTGAGCCCGGGGCGGTGCCACCTCTTGGCTGGGGCGGTTGCACCGCCCAGTCTCGCTGGGAGACATAGCCTGGGCGGTGCTACCTCCTGGCTTGGGCGGTTGCACCTCCCACAGCAATCAGGGTCCGAATGGGTTAATCCATTCGGACCAATTTGATTCTTTCAGGGGCCCAATTGCCCCAAGATTAAGCTAATGGGATCACCTCCCATTTCTAACTTAATCAATGTGCTAACTATGATTATTTCCTAAGACATATTCTGCAGCTTGCTCTGGTGCGTCAATCGCTTCTTCCGGCGAGTTTCCGGCGAACTTCCGTCGATCATCCGACGAACCCTCGGTGATCCTCCTGCGGACTTCCGGCAAACTCCTAGACTTGCGACGATCCACTTGGCAAGTTCCGACGAGCTCCTTTGGCAAGCTTCTGGACTTCTCGGATTTGTTCCCGCAGAACCTCCGACAACTGTCCGAACTTCCGTCGAGCTCTTGAACTCCCAACGTGATCATTTTCATGACTCCGGCGCAACTCCTGCTGCATGTCTTACTTTCATCGTAGTTAATCCTGCACACTTATCTCAACACACAGATTAGACAAACAATTGACAATTGATTTCATCATCAAAATCTGAGATTCAACACAGTCTCCCTAGGAGACTTAGCCCAGGCGGTTGCACCTCCTGGCTTGGGCGGTTGCACCTCCCACAGCAATCAGGGTCCGAATGGGTAGATCCATTCGGCCCAAATTGGGTTTTTCAGGGGCCCAATTGCCCCAAGATTAAGCTAATGGGATCACCTCCCATTTTCAACTTAATCATTGTGCTAACTACGATAAATCCTAAGACAATTTCTGCAGCTTGCTTCGTTGCGTCAATCGCTTCTTCCGGCGAGTTTCCGACGAACTTCCGTCGATCATCCGATGAACCCTCGGTGATTCTCCTGCGGACTTCCGGCAAACTCCTGGACTTGCGACGATACACTTGGCGAGTTCTGACGAGCTTCTTTGGCAAGCTTATGGACTTCTCGGATTTGTTCCCGCAGAACCTCCGACGACAGTCCGAACTTCCGTCGAGCTCTCGAACTCCCAACGTGATTATTGTCATGACTCCGGCGCAACTCCTGCTGCATGTCTTACTTTCATCGTAGTTAATCCTGCACACTTATCTCAACATATAGGTTAGACAACAAATGACAATTGACTTCATCATCAAAATCCGAGATTCAACAATCTCCCCCTTTTTTATGATGACAATCAATTGATAATGGAGTTAACCTTAACACCCCCTGTCTACATGTCATACTTGAGATAAGTCATTCTTGAATTCAAGACCTAAGAATTCAAGTGACATCTCTGAAGATGATGTCAATACTTGACATTCATTCTTACATAACAATTTTGAATGATGGTAATTGTAACAATTTATCATATTGTAAGATATCAACATGTAAAGCTGTGAAGTAAGGTTTTGATATCATTACATGATGTACACATTTCAAATATTTTAGAAAGTGTTGCATTTCTATATATGGCATTTGTTCATATTTCCCTTGATGATGCAGGCATGGCATAATCATAGCATTAGTGTTTATAGCATCAATTCATATATTTCTCCCCCTTTATCATCAACAAAAAGCATGGTAGATGTGATACCAGGAGAACAATATAAGCAAGTTATCAAGCATATAAAGGAAGGCATGATACGTATAATGCTTTGAATACTTCTTCTCCTTTTATGTTATAATCCTTTGTGCATAAAGGAGGTAAGTCATTTTATCAAATCCATTTCGGAAAAAATATTTTTCAAAAGAGTGTATTTGATTTTTATCATTCCAACTGTTAAGCGAATCCGAAAATGAGATGAATTCTTTCATGCATTCGGAAAGATTATGCTACAGTTTTTCAAAAATCAAAACATTTCAGCACATGGCAATCAAGAGATTTGATCATTCAATAAAGTCCGAAAAATAATTTTGACTAGTTTATCTATTTGGACACATCAACATTCCTAATCCTCTTCTTATGAAATCAAATTGTTCTTCACTTAGAGGTTTTGTAAAAATGTCAGCTAGTTGATGCTTAGTATCAATGAACTCTATGGTTACGTCATGATTAGTAACATGATCTCGTATAAAGTGATGTCTAATATCAATGTGTTTTGTTCTTGAGTGTTGTATAGGATTCTTAGTCAAGCATATTGCACTTGTGTTATCACATTTGATGGAAATATTCTTAAGATTAACTTTGTAATCTTCTAAGGTATTTTTCATCCATACAACTTGTGCACATCATGCACTTGCTGCAATATATTCAGCTTCAGTTGTTGATAGTGCAACCGAGTTTTGTTTCTTAGATGACCAGGAAATAATGGCATGTCCTAAAAATTGACATGATCCTGATGTGCTTTTTCTATCTAGTTTACAGCCAGCAAAGTCTGCATCAGCATAAGCAATTAACTCAAAATTCTTTGATTTTGGGTACCATAATCCTATATTTGTGGTACTATTAAGATATCTAAGTATTCTTTTAACTGCTTTGAGATGAGATATCTTAGGGTTTGATTGAAATCTAGCACAAAGTCCTACACTGAACATGATGTCTGGTCTGGTTGTAGTGAGGTAAAGTAAACTTCCTATCATACCCCTATAAGTTTTTTGATCGAAGTTTTCTCCACTTTCATCAATTTCTAACTTAGTAGAGGTGCTCATAGGAGTGTTAATAGCCTTTGAGTTGTTCATATTAAACATTTTTAATAAATTCATAGCATATTTAGTTTGACTAATAAAGATGTCATTGCTTAGTTGTTTGATTTGCAAGCCTAAGAAGAATGTTAATTCTCCCATTAAGCTCATTTCGAATTCAAGACTCATAGTTTTAGCAAAAGATTCACAAAGAGATTCATTCGTAGAGCCAAAGATAATATCATCAACATAAATTTGAACAATGAGAAAATTATTTTCAAAATTATTGATGAACAATGTAGTATCAACCTTGCCTTTTGTGAAATTATTTTCGATAAGAAAAGAACTAAGTCTCTCATACCAAGCCCTTAGGGCTTGTTTTAAACCATAGAGAGCTTTAGTTAATCTAAACACATGATTAGGGAGGCTATTATTTTTAAATCCAGGAGGTTGTTCAACATAAACTTCTTCGGAGATAAAGCCATTTAGAAAAGCGCTTTTAACATCCATTTGAAACAGCTTAAAATTATTACTACTAGTGTAGGCAAGGAGCATCCTTATGGCTTCCAATCGAGCCACAGGAGTGAAAGTTTCTTCGTAATCGATACCTTCTTCTTGGTTGAAACCTTTAGCCACTAATCTAGCCTTGTTTCTAACCACGATACCATTTTCATCTTGCTTGTTTCTGAAGACCCATACCAATAACTAAATGGTCATTTGGCCTAAGAACAAGCTTCCACACCTCATTTCTCTCAAATTGATTCGGTTCATCTTGCATTGCGATAATCCATGAATCATCTTTCATGGCTTTGTCAACACATTTGGGTTCAATTTGGGAGAGAAAGGCGGCGTTCGCACAAAAATTTTAAGAGAAGATCGTGTTTGAACCCCCTTTGACGTGTCTCCTAAAATTAGCTCCTTGGGATAAGCATCTACATACTTCCAATCCTTTGGTAAGGATGTTTCGGAAGTGGATGCATCCAAGTTGCTAGTTGGAGAAGGGGTTTCATTTAAATTCAAGGAATCAAAATTAACATCATCATCAAAATCATTTTTCCTGATTTCGGAAATCTCATTGAAAACAACATGAATGGATTCTTCAATAATTAAGGTTCTTTTATTGAAGATACGAAAGGCTTTAGAAACCGAAGAATAACCAAGAAAGATTCCTTCATCGGATTTAGCATTAAATTTTCCTAGGTTATCCTTTTCATTCAAGATAAAACATTTACACCCAAAGACTTTAAAATATGAAACATTGGGTTTCTTGTTGTTCCATAACTCATAGGGAGTTTTGGTTAGTAGGGGTCTTACTAGAACTCTATTCAAAATATAGCATGCGGTATTTATGGCTTCGGCCCAAAAATATTTGGGTAGGTTGTGTTCATTCAACATGGTTCTTGCCATTTCTTGTAAATTTCGATTTTTTCTTTCTACTACTCCATTTTGTTGAGGATTTCCAGGAGTAGAAAAATTATGGTTGTATCCATTGAGTTCACAAAATTCCTAGAAATCATGGTTTTGAAATTCACCACCATGATCACTTCTAATTGACGAAATCATAGAACCTTTCTCATTCTGAACAAGTTTACAAAACTTGGTAAAATATCTAAGGTATTCACTTTTCTGTTTTAAGAAGTAAGTCCATGTGTATCTGCTATAGTCATCCACAATGACGAAGGCATATTTGCTACCTCCTAGGCTTGATGTGGAGATTGGCCCGAACAAGTCCATATGGATCAATTGTAAGGGCCTAGAGGTGCTTACTTAATTCTTAGATTTGAAACTACCCTTAATTTGTTTACCTAATTAGCAAGCATCACATACATTATCTTTGATGAACTTAATATGAGGAATTCCTCTTACAAGTTCTTTAGATGATATTTGAGTGATTAGTTTCATGCTAGCATGACCTAATCTTTTATGCCATATCCAAGCATCCTCATTCAAAATAGAAAAACACATTTCATTACACAAATCATTGATGTCAATAGTGTATACGTTATTTTGTTTCAATGCAATCATAGATATGTTTTTGTGTGGTTTTTCAATGATGCAAGCATTAGATTCAAATCTGACAATATATCCTTTATCACATAATTGACTAATGCTCAAGAGGTTATGTTTTAAACCATCAACTAACAAAACATCTTCAATAAAGAAGTTGGATTTGTTACCTATGGTTCCTTTGCTAGTGATTTTACCCTTGTTGTTGTCTCCGAAGGTGACATAGCCTTCGTCTATGCTAGTGAGCTTAGAGAATTAAGATGGATCTCCGGTCATATGCCTTGAGCATCCACTGTCAAGGTACCATCTCATGCTCCTAGCTTGTGATGATTTAGTTTTCTATAAGAAATGATGATTTTTAGGTACCCATTTTCTTTTGGGTGCCTCACAAATAGATCTATATTGTCTATCATGTTGCATAGAATTTATCATGGTTCCTTTAGGAACCCAAATCAATTTGTTTGGACTAATTTTCTTGAATGGACAATAATGCGTCTTGTGTCCAAATTTGCAACAAAAGTTGCATTTGTTTTGGTGTCGAACATGTAAAATGGTGCCTTTTATGAAGGTGGTTGGATTTTGGTGAGAACTTCTCACAAATCCAATTCCACTTCTTTTGGGAACGTGACCCTTGTTTGCAAGGATCATGTTCAATGACTTGCTACCAACCTCGAATTTCTTCAAGGTGTCCTTAAGTAGCAGGTTTTCTTTTTGGAGAGTTTTTAGGTCATGGCATTTGATGCATGAATTTAAACTATCATGATATTTAGTTTTTAACTTATCAAAATCACAAGTAAGACTATCATGCTCCTTTTTTTAGCAATTTGTATTTTCTATTGATAATCTTGCATTCATCAAATAAGTTATGGAAGGCATTTAATAATTCATCGAAAGATAAATCTGCATCTATTAAATTCGTTACCTCCTCTCCGATGGCCATTAAGGCGTAATAAGCAACTTGCTCGGTGTTGGACTCCTCTTCTTCGGACGCGCTCGAATCATCCCATGTTGTTTTGAGCACCTTCTTCTTTGATGTTCTCTTTTTGAATTGGGGACAATCACTCTTGTAGTGTCCTGGCTTTTTGCACTCATAGCAAATAACTTGGTCCTTCTTGGGTTCAAGTTTGTTTTTTGTGTCATTCTTAAACTTGTTTCTTTTAATGAACTTTTTAAATTTTCTTGTTAGAAGTGTCAAGTCATCGTCACAGTCCTCATCATTTGAGTTTTCTCTCAAGTGGTCTTCTGAAGTTTTAAGTGTCATATCCTTCCTGTTCTTTGGAAGGATGTCTTCTTGCTCTTCATGAGCTTTACAAGTCATCTCATAGGTCATTAATGACCCGATTAGTTCTTCAAGAGGGAAGTTGTTTAGATCTTTCGCCTCTTGAATAGCAGTGACTTTAGGATCCCAACTTTTAAAAAGGGATCTTAGAATCTTATTTACGAGCTCAAAATCCGAAAAACTTTTTCTGAGTCCTTTTAGACCGTTGACGACATCCGTGAAACGGGTAAACATGTCGCCAATAGTCTCACTCGGTTTCATCCAGAAAAGTTCAAAAGAGTGTAACAAAAGATTGATTTTTGACTCTTTCACTCTACTTGTGCCTTCATGAGTCACTTCGAGTATGTGCCAAATATCAAATGCGGTTTCACAAATCGAAACACGATTAAACTCGTTTTTATCAAGTGCACAAAATAAGGCATTCATAGCCTTTGCATTAAGAGCGAAAGCCTTCTTCTCCAAATCATTCCAATCGATCATTGGAAGAGAAGACATCGAAAAATCGTTTTCGACAAGATTCCAAAGTTCAAAATCCATCGAAATAAGAAAGATCCTCATTCGGGTCATCCAATAGGTGTAGTCCGTCCCATTGAACATGGGTGGACGTGTAATAGAATGGCCCTCTTGGTTTCCGGCGTAAGCCATCTCTCTTGGGTTTTAATCCATTTGAGAGTTAACCCTGCTCTGATACCAATTGTTAGGATCAAGAGCACTAAGAGGGGGTGAATTAGTGCAGCGAAAATTTTTCAGTGATTAAAATCAAAAGCTACGTTCGTTTGATAAAAAATGATTTCGACGTAAAAGCTGATTCTAAGATTACTTTAACTTAAGATTAAGCGAGATGGCGTTAAAGTAAATTTACAAAGGCAGTTTGCAGTTTATGATGAAAATTAGAATGCAAGCGCAAACTGAAATGCGACGTTCGTACGATAAAACCGGTTTACGTCTAAATGTCAATTTTGAATATATTGAACTTCGAGATATGTTTTATAAATGCGCAGAAGGCAGTTTGCAGTTATGATTGAAATCAAAACGTAAACGTAAACTGAAATGTAATGATCGTACGAAAAAGTCGATTTACGTTTAGACGCAGATTCGGAAAGCTCTGAACTTAGAAACTCGTTCGTAAAAGCGTAGAAGGCAGTAGCTATTTAGGAGGTTTGCAGTAAAGATAAAAATGCTCAAAGTAAATGCAAACCGAGATTTAGAGTGGTTCGGTCAATCTTGACCTACTCCACTTTTGGCTTCCTTCATCGACGAGGTCACTGACGTCAACTAGAGGCCTTCCTTCAATAGGCGAAGGCCAACCACCCTTTTACAGTTTCACTCCTTTTGACGGGCTTAGGAGACAACCCTTACAGAAATTTTCTCTCCTCTCTTTACAACTCAAAACTTTGAAGAACAGAGGGAGGAGAACTTTTGGCCTTTACAACAATTTTGAGCTCTAAGAATCACAGAAAGATATCAAGATTTCGAGTGTAAGTTGCTACCTTTCAGTGCTGAATGGGTGGGGTATTTATAGGCCCCAACCCAGTTCAAATTTGGAGCTCAAAACTGTCAATTCCCAGAATTCCGGGATCAAGCGGTTGCACCTCCTGACTGGGGCGGTTGCACCGCCTAGCAGAGCTCGAAGACTGAGCCTCTGGGCGGTGCCACCTCTGTCAGGGGCGGTTGCACCTCTCTGCCAGAGCTCGAAGACCGAGCTCAGGCGGTTGCACCTCCTGACTGGGGCGGTTGCACCGCCTGCTAGAGCTCGAAGACCGAGCTCAAGCGGTGCTACCTCTTGTCAGGAGAGGTTGCACCGCCCAGTCTCGCTTGGAGACTGAGCCCAAGCGGTTGCACCTCGTGGCTGGGGCGGTTGCACCACCCAGTCTCCCTGGGAGACTTAGCCCAGGCGGTTGCACCTCTTGGCTTGGGCGGTTGCACCTCCCACAGCAATCAGGGTCCGAATGGGTAGATACATTCGGCCCAAATTGGGTTTTTCAGGGGCCCAATTGCCCCAAGATTAAGCTAATGGGATCACCTCCCATTTCCAACTTAATCATTATGCTAACTATGATAAATCCTAAGACAATTTCTGCAGCTTGCTCCGGTGCGTCAATCGCTTCTTCCGGCGAGTTTCCAGTGAACTTCCGTCGATCATCCGATGAACCCTCGGTGATTCTCCTGCGGACTTCTGGCAAACTCCTGGACTTGCGACAATACACTTGGCGAGTTCCGACGAGCTTCGTTGGCAAGCTTATGGACTTCTCGGATTTGTTCCTGCAGAACCTCCGACGACAGTACGAACTTCCGTCGAGCTCTCGAACTCCCAACGTGATCATTGTCATGACTCCGGCGCAACTCCTGCTGCATGTCTTACTTTCATCGTAGTTAATCCTGCACACTTATCTCAACATATAGGTTAGACAACAAATGACAATTGACTTCATCATCAAAATCTGAGATTCAACAAAAGGAACATTTGCTTCCCGGCGCCGACCACCCCTGCTTTCCTTCTCCTCCACTGCCGGCGCTGCTTCCTGGTCGGCGACCACCGCCGCCGTTGCTCCCCAGCCAGCGCCCACCGCTGCCATTGTGCCCCGGCCAGCAACCTTCTCACCTTGCCTCCTCGCTGCCCGCATCTCGCTCGAGCAAGAAGGGCCGCGGCCGCTGTTTCCCAGCCAGCGGACCACCCATCGCCGCTTCTGCCATCGGCGATGCTGCCCTAGCTGCACCACCATCGTTGCCTTCCCTTGGTTGCAGCTTCGGCCGTGCGATCTGTCGGCATTGCTGTTTCTGTGGTGCGATAGAAACAAAGCAGGTCACCGGTCCCTCTGCTGCTGCAGGCGTCGGTTGCCTCTACCGCCGCCACTATTTCTCAGCCACTTCAACGCCACCCCTCCCTAGCAGCCGATCCCCCTTGCTTTGCATCTTTTGTAACCGAAACAGGGCAATCACAAGCAACTCACATCTGCTGCCCTTGTTTCCAACCGCCGCCGTCGCGTCGAGCGCCATCGCCTTCTAGCCGCTGCTTCCCCGTGCGACGACCGCCGCTCGCCTCCCAGCCGCTGCTCCTGCTCGCTTGCCAGCTGCTGCTCCCCCTTGCTCTGCATCCGTGGTGACCGAAATAGGGCAGTTACCACCGTCGTAGTCGCGGGTCCCCTTACTGCCACAGTCGCGGATCCCCTTGCTGCTACGAACATCGGTTGCCACCACCGTTGCCACTGCTGCCCAACCAGTGACGACGCCGCTCGCCGCCCAGCCTGCCATGACCCTCGCTGCCTCCTTCTCCACCGCCGATGCTGTGCTCCGGCCAGCAACGACTGCTGCTGCCAGCCACCACAGCCTTCACCTCAACCCTCTCGATCTGCACCGTTGTTGTAGCCCCCTTGCTCTCCATCGTTGCCACAGCCGCCGGTTGCCACCACTGCAGCCTCAACCCTAGCCGCTTCAACGCCACCTCTCTCTTGTTCTGCCTCCGCTGTTGCAATTGTCGGTTGCCATCACCGCAACCTCAACATGGCTGCTCGACGATTGCTTCCTTGGGTCACAGCAGTCACAACCATCGCTGCCTCCAAGCGCTCAACAACAGCGATCCCTCTACGCAGTGACCGCAACAAGCATCGCTGCCTCCCATGCGGCGACTGCAGCTACATCCCCGCATCCTCGCAGCAACCCTTCATTCCCATAGTGTTGCCACCGACTGTGTCACAACAACAGCACCAAATAGGACAGTGATTGATGCCCTTGATCAACACCAAAAATAAGAGTTGAGATTACAGATTTGTAGTCTTATGAAATGGCCACCAATAACTCAGTGAAAGCACAAATGGAAGCATTGGAAATTAGAATTGAGAACCGACTACAAGAAACGCTTAATGATTTCAAAAAGAGCCTACTGGAGAGCCTTAGTAAATTTTAACAAGGTGGGAGCTCAAGTTCTATGTTGCACAGATCTGAAAATATAGGAAAAAGGCCCCAAGATTGTGACAAACTACTTACACATGAAGGTGGAATTTCCGAGATGGAAAGATGGAGATCTGACCAGTTGGATCTCTAGGGCAGAAATTATTTTCTATTTTCACAGAACTCCAGAAGAATCCAAGGTGGAAATAGCCTCAATCCAGCTCGATGGAGATGCACTCCAGTGGTACGATTGGTATAAAACTGTTTACAGAGTTCCTTCGTGGGAGAAGTTCAAAAGAGGGCTTCTTGTTCGATTTGGCCCATCCGAATATGAGAATGTTGATGGCCAGCTCACCAAAATTTTTCAAACTTCTACAGTGTTGGAATATCAGAGTAGGTTTGAAAGATTGTCAAATCAAGCTAGAGATTGGTCGGAACGACAGCTTCTGAATACATTTATTGAAGGGCTTAATTCGGAGATCCGGTGTGAAGTTAAGGCTCGTCAACCCTGCACTATGATAGCTGCGATCTCATTTGCACATCTACATGAGAAAAAAATTAGCAAGGAAAGATCAGCAAGGGGTTTGTACTATGATGAAAAATGGAGTATGGAGCACCGATGTAAACAAGGGCAACTTCTGATGATTGAGCCAATTAGAGAGGAACCAGAAGTAAAAGAGTTGGACTCCAATCATAAAGGTATGAAAACCGATGAAGATATTGAAGCCATCACACATACAGTGCATGCATTGGCTGGCTACACTAACCCACAAACTATGAAAATCGAAGAAACTTTAAAGCATCAACCTGTCACTATTTTGATTGATACAGATAGCACTAATAATTTTATGGACAGGAAAGTTGCAGCCTAATACCACATTGAAGGCTATGATATATTCGAAGCTGATGGACAGATTTTAACTTATGATAACAAAGGCTAGGAATTTCTTGCAACGATTATTACATTGAAAGATCGACCTATTGCTTACACTGTCAAAAAGTGGAGACCATACTTGATCAACAGGTTGTGATGCGTTACAGATAGTCTATGGCTAAAGTGCTGAAAGAGAAGCTCCCCGAGATTGATGCTGCTCAGCCTTGAGGACAAGGGTGATTTGAAGAGGGAGGAACTGTTAGGACCCTTTTTCTGAGCTTTTGATTAATGTTTATTGAGTCTGTTTAGTCCAGTTGTTTATTGAGTCGGTTTGGTTTAGTTAAAGTCAAGTAGAGGTTTATTTAATATTTATTTATTATTAGAGTTCAAGTCCTGATGGACTTTGGGTGGAACTCTATAAATAGGGATGTAACTGCTTCTTTTCAGTTATCTATAAAAAATACTATTATATCTTTGGACAAACCCTAGGAGGTCGATCCCCTCGACATCCCCTCGAAGCGATTAAGGAGGGCCGATCCCCTCGAAGCGATCAAGGAGGCTGATCCCCTCAAAGCGATCATTATCATCCTCATTTCTCCCCTTTCTCTTCTTCTTTTTTACGATACGACTTTAGGGTCTTATCAACATCCTAGGTATCTCAAGTCTAAGGACCAAATACATGAAATCAATTAATGAGTTTATGTTTTAATCTACGTTTTGAGTGACACGGGACTAACTTCAATCAAGGAAAGGAAAATTGATTAAAGTAGAAGGAATCAGACATTGGATAGAGTGAACATGTCAGAAGATTGGACGTCGGGCCGGAGGATCGATCAACTTGTCAGTAGAAGGTTTCATGTTGTGAATTTGGGTATCAGGCCAAAGGATCGAACATTGCACCAAGGAGATCGGAAGTTATGAGAGTCAACATGCCGATTGGGCAATACGCCAAAGGAGAGGACGATGCGCCGAAGGATCGGATGAGCATTAGATGAACTAATGACATGCCAAACAAAGGATTCATGTTTTATAATCATTTGTCTAAGATCAAAGTAGTTTAAGGGGCTAATTGAGTTAGCTTTTGGTATAATTATACTAACTCATTTAGGGGCCAATTAGGCCTTAATTGGGACTAATTTGAGCTCAATAGGAGACCCATTCAGTAACCCAAAAGTTATGTCAAGTGGTGGCACCGCTAGAACAAAGCGGTGGAACCGCTTGTGAGTTGGAAAATTTGAAAAACCTGATCTCCAAGGCTATCAAGCGATGGTACCACCAGACTGGGAGGTGGTACCACCCAGTGTTAGACTGCAAGTGATGGTACCACCTAGTGCAGGTAGTGGTACCGCCCAAACCCGGAAGACCCAGAAATTTAAAATTTTGGTTCCATTTTTTAATCCATTTGGGGCCTATAAATACCCCACTTGGGTAATAAGAAAGGAGCAATAATTCTTGAGGAAAATACTAAGTAAACTCTATCAAACCTTTGAGTTACCTCCTCCTAGTGTTTAGAGTTTGTCCTAAGGGAGGTGTGTGAGGGACTACTTATAAAATAGTGGCTTGTAAGGGTTGTCTCCTAAACCTATGAAAATGAGAAAGGGTGTAAAAGGGTAGTTGATCTTCGTTCATTGAAGGAAGATCGTTAGTGGATATCGGTAGCCTCAACGAAAGAGGAATCAGAAGTGGATGTAGGTCACGACGATTGAACTACTATAAAAATCTAGTTTGTATTTCTATTTTGCTCTTTACTTTCATTGCAAACTACTTTACTTTTACTATGCTTCTGTATGGTTTCAAGTTAAACTCTTTTCTGATATGTTTTCATGGAATGAGATTTCTGAATCGATATGATTTTATCGTTATACTAATTCAACCCCCTCCCTCTTAGTCTCGATCCTAATAATTGGGACTATGGAATCATTGTCTGACAATGAAGTATCATTAATCTTCCAGCATTTGGTAAGCAGATCATTTAGTGAACTCATTCTCTAATGAGCACCTGCACTATATCCCTAATATCCTTACATAAGTAGTTATGAAATCAATTGCTTCCATCATATGGACGGGTATATAGTACACCGGTTTGTCTAGTTACCTCAATGTCCTTCTCGAGTAATTTATAACCAAAAATATTTAGCATATGTGTTTAAAGGTGAATTGATCTTATTATCATGATCTCATCATGATCCAATTCTCATTGTACAGATTCAGAAACATCAAAATATATTCATCATATAATATAAAATAAAAAAATTATTATTAATATTATCCAAAAGAGATTGGGTAATCGATTATACGTGTCATCACTCGTATGATTGACTTACAGACAACTTATAATTAACAGTAATAAGCATGAAAGTGATGCGGATTAGTCTCTCCTTCCTGATTTACTATGTTGGCTACCCCTCTTCCTCGAATCAACCTCCGTAGACAGTCTTAGGTTAATGGCTTCCATCTTCAATTGCACGAAAGAGCCTTCGTTTAAATCGGGTTAGAGCAACAAGCTTAGATGTCGATGACTTCTTCAGAATGGCATTGTGCCAGATTCACTGGCATTTGAATCATGTTAATGGCGACCAATGGAGCATCTCCCACTGGCATCAAATCCCTGGAATCTCAAGCGAGTCGGATGTCGATGATGTCTACAGAAGAGGGCTCTCTACTTCCAAGCAATGGTGATGTATGCGAATCAACAAGCGACAAGACTGTCATGAACTTTGATTCCTCATAATTTCTCCTCTTTCTTTTTAATTCAGTCATAACTTTAACACAATTTGACTACTCTCGAAAAGAAGAAAAGGAAACGTAATTTGACTGAAGAAAAAGTGGTCTGCTTGTCCTTTTGGAGAATTTAAACTCGTGTCTACAATAATTGGCATTTATCAAAGGAGACTTTGGATCCTAAAATATTCCAACAACCAAAAGTGCTTACATTGTTTATACACTATTCTGGTGCATCTGTCAATCTTGTTTTTCCCAATAGAAACCAATTATTGAAGAACCTTTTATGAAAGTACTATCATTTGCAGAAAACAAGTACCATTGCTCTCTCGAAGTATGATTAGCTTGTGATGTTAAAACTTAAATTTATGATTGTCAATGTACTGTTTCTTCATAAAAATAACCGGTTAACATTTAACTATTAGAGTGGACAAACCTTAGAGCTGCAGAGCGTGATTGGTTTGAGAGAATATTAACTTGGTATTATTTGTTTGCTAAATTTTCTATGCGTCGATTCTTGTGTGTGACTGACATGACACGTGAGAACTAGGCAAATTGCCGCATCTTTACAGAAGGCAATATCTTTTTCATCTAAGATAATTTGAATCAATAAAGTGTGAGATGGGATCGTCATTGCTCATTTTAGTTGTAGAACATGAAAGTATGTTTTAGAGGAGAGAGAATGGTCTTTTTCTTTTTTTGTCTTTAGGAGAAAATGGAATATATATACTCTATATTTTCTAAAAGAGAGAAAATGTGAATATCAAGAATTACAGAATAACTAATGTACAGAGAGATGTTTACTTCAGTCATGTGATCTGCAATCTCTCATAACATGGAATTTCATGTTCGTGACAAGCAAACATATTTCATTTATTAATATTTCTAACTTTTGAAGAGAAACTTTACCTAGACATTGCAAACATATTTCATTTATTAATATTTCTAGAGATCCTGATGTTGGTAAACTGCTTCTTGCACCAATTTGAAAGGATGGTAGATAAAATATATTTTGAAACTACTTGATCGAAAAGGATCATTTCAACTTTATTACTTGTCCACAACTATGTTACATGCTTAAGTAATGGATGACTTCTGATATTTAAAACCTAAAGGATTTCATCATATTACATCTCTTGAGAGAAAAACAATATCTAATAAATCCTGTTACTGATGAATCAGTCTTTACATCGAACTTAGATTTACTATGACTCCTTTGAGAATTCAAGTTTCAACAAGCAGAATCCAAGCAGAATTTAAGTTACCACATTAATACAATATCCATTTCTACGAGATCCTGTTTAAACATTATCTTCTGTAGCTCTGAAAACAACATTGAACTCAGGCCTAGATGTAAAACTGTGTTTGCCACATTACAAACTTGTAATTCTATAGGAAAGATTGTTGCAGAATTATATGATTGTTGTCAATTTTACAAGTCAAATTTGTGAAAACAACACATTAGCAGTACAAACATGAAGTAAGACATGCATGTTTTTTTCTCAATAAATGGCATAATAAAAATTCACCAGTTGTACTGACTCTGATGAGACTGGTTTTCAAATTATGAACTAAGACATGCATGTTTTTTTCTCAATGTTGGCTCTTGTCTTCTAATTTTTCTGCAGTAACATAAGAGAAAAAATCTGGGACATGATAGCTTGATCTTTTTTTATTTCTTCAAGGAGGCTGATCGAGTAGCTGTTCTCAATGAACATCCAATCAAATTCATCAGGTGCATGCCATTTTACAGTGTGCCCTCATATGATAATTCCAATAAAAATAAAGAAAAAGCCATAGAGAACCAGTACTTATGAATAAAATGATATGTGAATAGTTTTACTACTTCTTTAATGCTAAAAAGAACCTCAAATTGATTTCAATTATTATCTCTGATATAGGTGTTCCAACACACCCTATGTACCAGATGTTAAAAGATGTACTACTTGTTCTGCTACATGATCACGTTGCACACTCTTTTTCATGTGAAGTATTGAGTTTCAAAAATCATAAAGGCACTCTAGTCCACAATCTCATGGACGACCAAGATAAGCTAATGCTATAGATTGAAGGTCTTCCATATCATGATATGCTGACCTCCAAGTGCTAGCTTG